>NC_041226.1:24043187-24044467 GCF_002837175.3 Physeter macrocephalus | reverse complement strand
CATGGAGGCTAAACAATACGTTACTAAGTAACCAAGAGATCACTGAAGAAATAAAAGGGGAAATCAAAAAATACCTAGAGACAAATGACAATGAAAACACGACGACGCAAAACCTATGGGAGGCAGCAAAAGCAGTTCTAAGAAGGAAGTTTACAGCTATACAAGCCTACATCAAGAAACAAGAAAAACCTCAAATAAACAATCTAACCTTGCACCTAAAGGAACTAGAGGAAGAAGAACAAACAAAACCCAAAGTTAGCAGAAGGAAAGAAATCATAAAGATCAGAGCAGAAATAAATGAAAGAGAAACAAAGAAAACAATAGCAAAGATCAATAAAAGTAAAAGCTGGTTCTTTGAGAAGATAAACAAAATTGATAAACCATTAGCCAGACTCATCAAGAAAAAGAAGGTGAGGACTCAAATCAAAAAAATTAGAAATGAAAAAGGAGAAGTTACAACAGACACTGCAGAAATACAAAGCATCCTAAGAGACTACTGCAAGCAACTCCATGCCAACAAAATGAACAACCTGGAAGAAATGGACAAATTCTTAGAAAGGTATAATCTTCCAAGACTGAACCAGGAAGAAACAGAAAATATGACCAGACCAATCACAAGTAGTGAAATTTAAACCGGGATTAAAAATCTTCCAACAGACGAAAGTCCAGGACCAGAGGGCTTCACAGGTGAATTCTATTGAACATTTAGAGAAGAGCTAACACCCATCCTTTTCAAACTCTTCCAAAAAATTGGAAGGAACACACCCAAACTCATTCTATGAGGCCACCATCACCCTGATACCAAAACCAGACAAAGATACTACAAAAAAAGAAAATTACAGACCAATAACACTGATGAATATAGATGCAAAAATCCTCAACAGAATACTAGCAAACAGAATCCAACAACATATTGAAAGCATCATACACCAGGATCAAGTGGGATTTATCCTGGGGATGCAAGGATTCTTCAATATACGCAAACCAATCAATGTGATACACCATATTAACAAATTGAAGAATAAAAACCATATGATCATTTCAATAGATGCAGAAAATGCTTTTGACAAAATTCAACACCTATTTATGATAAAAACTCTCCAGATAGTGGGCATAGATGGAACCTTCCTCAACGTATTAATGGCCATAAACGACAAACCCACAGCAAACATCATTCTCAATGGTGAAAAACTGAAAGCATTTCCTCTAAGATCAGGAACAAGACAAGATTGCCCACTCTTACCACTATTATTCAACATAATTTTGGAAGTCCTAGCCAC
>NC_041226.1:24042272-24042896 GCF_002837175.3 Physeter macrocephalus | reverse complement strand
CAAAACGAATAAAATACCTAGGAATAAACCTACCTAAGGAGACAAAAGACCTGTATGCAGAAAACTATAAGACACTGATGAAAGAAATTAAAGATGATATAAACAGATGGAGAGATATACCACGTTCTTGGATGGGAAGAATCAATACTGTGAAACTGACTACACTACCCAAAGCAATCTACAGATTCAGTGCAATCCCTATCAAATTACCAATGGCATTTTTCACAGAACTAGAAGAAAAAAATCTTAAAATTTCTATGGAGACACAAAAGACCCCGAATAGCCAAAGGAGTCTTGAGGGAAAAAAACAGAGCTGGAGGAATCAGACTCCCTGACTTCAGACTATACTACAAAGGTACAGTAATCAAGGCAATATGGTACTGGCACAAAAACAGAAATATAGATCCATGGAACAGGATAGAAAACCCAGAGATAAACCCATGCACCTATGGTCAACTAATCTATGACAAAGGAGGCAAGGATATACAATGGAAAAAAGACAGTCTCTTCAGTAAGTGGTGCTGGGAAAATTGGACATCTACATGTAAAAGAATGAAATTAGAACACTCCTTAACACCATACACAAAAATAAACTCAAAATGGATTAGAGACCTAAATGTAAGA
>NC_041226.1:24040799-24042179 GCF_002837175.3 Physeter macrocephalus | reverse complement strand
AACACTCCCTAACACCATACACAAAAATAAACTCAAAATGGATTAGAGACCTAAATGTAAGCCCAGACACTATAAAACTCTTAGAGGAAAACATAGGAAGAACATGCTTTGACATAAATCACAGCAAGTTTTTTTTGATCCACCTCTTAGAGTCATGGAAATAAAAACAAAAATAAACAAATGGGACCTAATGAAACTTTAATAATAAATGCTGGAGAGGGTGTGGAGAAAAGGGAACCCTCTTGCACTGTTTGTGGGAATGTAAATTGATACAGCCACTATGGAGAACAGTATGGAGGTTCCTTAAAAAACTAAAAATAGGACTACCATATGACCCAGCAATCCCACTACTCGGCATCTACCCTGAGAAAACCATAATTCAAAAAGAGTCATGTACCACAGTGTTCACTGCAGCTCTATTTACGATAGCCAGGACATGGAAGCAACCTAAATGTCCATCAACAGATGAATGCATAAAGAAGATGTGGCACGTATATACAATGGAATATTACTCAGACAGAAAAAGAAACGAAATTGAGTTATTGTAAGAGGTGGATGGACCTAGAGTCTGTCATACAGAGTGAAGTAAGTCAGAAAGAGAAAAACAAATACCGTATGCTAACACACATATATGGAATTGAAAAAAAAAAAACAAAAAAACCCCAGTGGTTCTGAAGAACCTAGGGGCAGGACAGGAATAAAGACGCAGACATAGAGAATGGACTTGAGGACATGGGGCGGGGGAAGGGTAAGCTGGGAAGAAGTGACAGAGTAGCATTTACATATATGCACTATCAAATGCAAAATAGATAGCTAGTGGGAAACAGCCATATAGCCCAGGGAGATCAGCTTGGTGCTTTGTGCCCACCTAGATGGGTGGGATAGGGAGGGTGAGAGGGAGATGAACGAGGGAGGGGATATGGGGATATATGTATACATATAGCTGATTCATTTTGTTATACAGCAGATGCTAACACAACATTGTAAAGCAATTATACTCCAATATAGATGTTAAAAAAAAAGAATTACCATATGACCCGACAATCCCACTACTGGGCATATAACCAGAGAAAACCATAATTCAAGAAGACACATGCAGCTCAATGTTCACTGCAGCACTGTTTACAATAGCCAGGATATGGAAGCAACCTAAATGCCCATCGACAGACAAATGGATAAAGAAGATGTGGTACATATATAAAATGGAGTATTATTCAGCCATAAAAAGGAACGCAATTGGGTCATTTGTAGAGACGTGGATGGACCTAGAGACTGACATATAGAGTGAAGTAAGTCAGAACGAGAAAAGCAAATATTATCGCATATATGTGGAATCCAGAAAAATGGTATAGGTGAACTGGTTTGCAAGGCAGAAATAGA
>NC_041226.1:24001033-24036355 GCF_002837175.3 Physeter macrocephalus | reverse complement strand
GGCCATCATCAAAATATCTACAAATAATAAATGCTGGAGAGGGTGTGGAGAAAAGGGAACCCTCTTGCACTGTTTGTGGGAATGTAAATTGATACAGCCACTATGGAGAACAGTATGGAGGTTCCTTAAAAAACTAAAAATAGGACTACCATATGACCCAGCAATCCCACTACTCGGCATCTACCCTGAGAAAACCATAATTCAAAAAGAGTCATGTACCACAGTGTTCACTGCAGCTCTATTTACGATAGCCAGGACATGGAAGCAACCTAAATGTCCATCAACAGATGAATGCATAAAGAAGATGTGGCACGTATATACAATGGAATATTACTCAGACAGAAAAAGAAACGAAATTGAGTTATTGTAAGAGGTGGATGGACCTAGAGTCTGTCATACAGAGTGAAGTAAGTCAGAAAGAGAAAAACAAATACCGTATGCTAACACACATATATGGAATTGAAAAAAAAAAAACAAAAAAACCCCAGTGGTTCTGAAGAACCTAGGGGCAGGACAGGAATAAAGACGCAGACATAGAGAATGGACTTGAGGACATGGGGCGGGGGAAGGGTAAGCTGGGAAGAAGTGAGAGAGTAGCATTTACATATATGCACTATCAAATGCAAAATAGATAGCTAGTGGGAAACAGCCATATAGCCCAGGGAGATCAGCTTGGTGCTTTGTGCCCACCTAGATGGGTGGGATAGGGAGGGTGAGAGGGAGATGAACGAGGGAGGGGATATGGGGATATATGTATACATATAGCTGATTCATTTTGTTATACAGCAGATGCTAACACAACATTGTAAAGCAATTATACTCCAATATAGATGTTAAAAAAAAAGAATTACCATATGACCCGACAATCCCACTACTGGGCATATAACCAGAGAAAACCATAATTCAAGAAGACACATGCAGCTCAATGTTCACTGCAGCACTGTTTACAATAGCCAGGATATGGAAGCAACCTAAATGCCCATCGACAGACAAATGGATAAAGAAGATGTGGTACATATATAAAATGGAGTATTATTCAGCCATAAAAAGGAACGCAATTGGGTCATTTGTAGAGACGTGGATGGACCTAGAGACTGACATATAGAGTGAAGTAAGTCAGAACGAGAAAAGCAAATATTATCGCATATATGTGGAATCCAGAAAAATGGTATAGGTGAACTGGTTTGCAAGGCAGAAATAGATACAGATGTAGAGAACAAACGTATGGACACCAAGGGGCAAAAGCGGGGAGAGGGGGCAGTGGTGGTGGGATGAACTGGGAGATTGGCATTGACATGTATACACTAATATGTATAAAATAGGTAATTAATAAGAACCTGCTGTACAAAAGTAAATAAATAAAATTAAATTAATAAAAAAGAATAGCTTGTATGTTATGCATATTTTAGAACAATAAAAAAATAACTTTACCATTAAAAAAATAATAATCCGTCCAGAATGACAGAGCCCTGAAAGCTAATCCTAACTTGCTTTCCTTCTGACTGTGCTATACACTTGTAATTACACATGCTGTTTGAGGCACTTGTACCATTTTGCACAGTTTCATTCCCAGATTCAAACCTATTCCATCCTGAGAACAAAAGCTGGCAAGAGGCACTCAAGTGATGAGTGAACAAAATGCAACAGAAAAGCAACAAACTGACATGGAAATGTCATGTGAGTTGCTGAATGGCACGCAGCTCTAAAGTTTACCAAAATATTTTGAAATACTTTGCCAATGAGCATATAATTGACTGAAAGACTTGCCAGCACTGTTCGAGAAATGTCTAACATACCATATAATAAAGAAAACCATTTACAAAAAAAAGTTGTATGTTAAATTTTCAGAGAGCTTTCAAAACCAGTGTGCTTCCCCTCCCATTTTTGGCCAAGGAAATAACTGTGATATTATCAGCTTTCATATTTTGATGTTCATACTTTCCTCACTGCCTATCACTTGCATTTTTGCATGGCAGTCAAATAAATCAGTCAATGAACCTAAGCACCTAAGAACCTAAGAAGTACAAATTTCCTGGCTCAAATTGCTATTAGTAAGATTCTGACTCATGAGGTCAGAATCTACCCTCTTATGTGAGCATCATATTCTTCCATTCACCCATCCACCCATCCATACATCCATCTAGTCATCCATCCATCTATCCATTTTTCTAACAAATATTAGTCAAGTATCTAAGATGTCTCAAGCATTGTGCTGGGTGCCAGAGATATAACGATGAAAAAGACAGAGCTCCTGCCATTATGGAATTTACAGTATAGCTTGCAAGACTCACAGTAAAAGGAATAATAATTATAATTTGTGCTAAGTCCTAGGATAAAGAAAGAAGAGCAGGCTAGATAGGACATAGAGAGAAAGGTCATAAAGGATTCCTAAAGAAATAGCATTTATCCTGAGGCCTTAAGAATAAGTAGTACTAGGTCTGAAAAAAATGAAGGGACTTAGGGGCCAGACAGAACAGCACAATGGAGGGTGTGAAGCATTAAAAAAAAAAAAAAACCCTCAAAGAAGGAAGGGCTGGTGTGTAGAGAGCAAGCAGAGAGGTGGCAAGAAATAAGACTAGAGAGACGGGCACAGTTTGGGACTATTCCTGTTTTTGCCCTTCTCCAATTATTTATTGTTTTAATCAACACTGGACAGGGTAAGTCTAAAGATACTTCAGGGTAACCCTGAAGTAATAATAAACAAGAAAAGCATTATTCCATTATTCTTAACACAAACCTTACCGTGCAACCCAGTGAACTGTCTATAACTAAATATGAGCAACTATCCATCTACTCACTCAGGAAATTTGGGGGAGCTTTTAAATGACAGGTCGAGTATCATGACCACATCTCCAAGTGTGATTTATGTTTCCTTTGTGAGACTTATTATAATGAGAAAAAAGTAACACAAAAGTAATGAATACATTTAAAATCAATATATAAAAAAGGAGAAAAATCACAAGTACTCCTTCAAGTAAACTTCAACAAGTAAAAGTTCAACTTCAAGTAAACGTTCTCCCTTAGCTGTTGATCACATAGTTTGCAAAACAATAGTTTTCAAGGAAAAATAAGGATCTCAACACTACTATTTTGCATTAATTTATTATATAAACAATTGTTTTCCTAGAATACATCAGAATCTTTAACCATGAAATGCATATATTAATGCAATGCCTGTTTACATACAGACACATTTATGTACACATTTGTATGTGCATATATTTCTCTCTTAGCAGGCAGGAGAGGAGCAGTAATAATTAGCTTTTATTCTTATATGTTAAATAGAGCAAAAATATCTATTTCATATTCACCTCTAAAGACAAAGAGGTAATTTTGGATTTCAGCTCTTTTTCTTGTTGGATTCTATTAAAATTAAAGTGGAATAAAATAAAATTCAGACCAGCTTTATATGGCCTAAATTTCCAATTGAGTTTTTTATTTTTATTTTTTTAGTCCTAACTAGTTAGTTGCATCACAGTAAGTCCCTATGGGTAGCTGCTAAATTCCTACACCAGAAGCAACTATATTTCAGGAACATGTTTATATCTAATACCAAATATGTTTTTATCTTAATAAATTAAAAAATATCTCTCCTATTCTTTCATTTTTTCCTAAATTCTCTCTTCTCCCTTCACTTTGGCATGTGGACTTGTGGCTACAGCCAAACACGTTGGTTGAGAGGGAGTATTAACTTCAATAGCTGGGAGGGAACAGTGAACAGTATCTGCCAGCCAACTCTCCTCTGTGTTCTCCCCACCCAAGTTCTGGGTTCTGGCCCCATGCAATTCAAACAGCCTGTTCTAATTAACCCTTCCACATTCGGTTGTCTAAAATGATATGCTGAAATCTAGGGTATCAAATGGTAGGCCTACTTTGGCTTAATCTGTAGAACTTTCTTATAACCAGAGCTGTCTAATAATGGGACTGTTTACCTTATAAAGTAGTAACTCCCTTTATCTATGTCTGCTGAGCGCTGGAATATTAGCTGGATAATCATACAACAGAAAATACAGGTGGATTCCACAGAAAAACATGCCCAGAGGTCCAGAATCCATTACCCTCACCCTCCCCAATCCTAAAATAACCTTGTCATCAGGGCTGAGGCTTCCTGCCTGCCCAGCTGTGGGCTGAGGCCCCCTCCCTTTCAGTAACGGGACCACTTCACAATGGTCATCGGTTCGCTGGTGCCTTTCAGATACGCGTCTCGTTTCATTTTCATAGCAGAGCCATGCCAGTATTCACAGACAAATTCACGGATGCTCACAGCTTTAATCCACATGTCCAAGGTCACACAACCAGGAATTGGCAGAGCTGGGACCAGAACACAGGTCTTCTGAGTCCCCACAGGTCACTTGCTCTAAAAGGGAAAAGGCTTAGGCAATGTCTCAAAAAGATTCTGGGGCTGTGTGCATGAAAATCACTGATCACTGCGGGTGATTTTTTAAATGCATGCTTCTGGATCCCAGCCAAGAGCCAGGAATTAGATTCTCTGGAGGGTGGGGCCAAGAGTCTGCGTTTTAACAAGCTCCCTGGGTAATTCTTACTTGCAGTAGAGTTGGTGGACTGCTGCTCTAAGTCTTTCCTTCCATCTCTAGGAACACTTCTGGGAATTTTTTATTCATCATTTGAGCGTCTTATATGAACAAGTCACTGCCCTGACCCTCCCAGTCTCACATATTTTACTTAACAAATACTTACATAGTATTGATATTTACTACATGCTAGGCCCTGTTACTTGATTAAATTCTCACCACAGCCTCACGCAGGAGATGATATTATCATAATACTCGTGTTATAGATGAGGAAACACATGCACAGAGAGGCTAAAGGGACTGGCCTCAAATCACACTCAAGGCGTGAGTCCAGGCTGTCTGGCTTGAGTCCGTGTGTCGACCGTTGCACTAGGCTAGACCTGCAGCTTCAAAACCAAGATTTGAGATCGCCCTGACAGTGCTGCGGGAGCACTGCTCACAGCATCTTCGATTTGAGCTTAATGGGTTAATCAGCTTAGGGTTGCTCCAGGACGTCCCCCTACTCCATGCCCCATGCCTCCACGTGTTCGGTTCGCTCCGCCAGCATGCCCGGTACGCCCCCAGCCCCCTCTTCACACAGCTAATGCCTTCTCATCCGACAAAACCTGGACACCATCCCTGGATGTCCAGGATGAGTGACAGTCCCCTCTGCTTCCCTTCCAGGGCCCAGAGCACACCGGCCTCACGGCACTGACTGCACTGAGCGACACCCACAGATCTACTCCCATCTTCCATCGGAGACTCTAAACCCCCTCGGGGTGGACATTAAGCCTTATTTATTTTCTGCCCCAGGTGTCTGGTGGTGAGTAGGAGCTCCAGAGATGCTTGTGGCATAGAAGAGTGGTTGTATGCAAAGTAAGGAATGGTTATTTGCTTTATGATTAGAATTTACCAAAGGTTTCTAAACCCCTGTGCTCGTTTACATACCAGTAATTTCTGGACAGCAAGCCTGGAGAACAGAAAGTTAAAGCCACTGCCAACTGGAGATCAATCCAAATTTCCGATAAAATAATCTCTGAAATTATCATTTAAGTCAGTGCGAAATCTTCTATGGGCCTATGAAAGCGCGAATTAAACAGTGGTTTTCAGGGACACGCCTGTACACGTTAGCGCACGCTGGCTTCGGTGCTGTAAATGTGTAAGCAGATGGGGGAAGTGAAGCTTGGCTTGTGAATTTGGTCCTTTCCTCTCCAGCTGGAAGAAGCAAGAAATTCTGAGAGCTCTCTGCTCTCCCGGCTACTGAAGGATCAAGTTTCCCAGCTCGGCAATGACCACTGAAGCCATCTGGGGAAAACAAAATTCTTTCGCACAAGAAGAACATACGGAACAATGGGGAGGGACTGGTTCTTTGGCTCCTGCTTCTAGAAAAGTCTAGTTGGTGTTCTGTCTAACTTGTCTCTCAGTGGCCTAGTACATCAAACAGGATAGTTGCAAAACGTTCTACAGTCTTGGGGTCAGAATAGCCTACATGCCTAGAAAGCCACCCAAGTTGTAATTAAATTCCTCAAACAAGCAAAGTGGCCCCAAACACAGAATATTAACTTCCCCATCTTACACGGTTTACTAAATTCTTGAGATTGCATACATGCTAAACAGGCTCAATGACATTTTTCTTCCTTTAAAAGAGATTTAGTCTTTTCCCTCACATCAAAGAAACTATATCAAAGAAATACAAAATGGAATTTGTGATTAGTAGAAACAGACCGTATTAATAGTTCCTTCTAAACAATACCCTAAGACGAAAACAGGCTAAAGCCATTATGCTAATTCAGTGATGGAGAGCTCAGATTGCCACACGAATAAACAATGTGTTTCAGATAAAACAGACTATACGCTGTACCTCACGATTATATTTTATGGCAGAAAACATATTTATGAAGCTTTTAGCCTGGTAATTTAAGGGAAATGCCCTCAAGTCTTCAAGTCCCTACAAGTTTCATGTGAAACATACAGTTCTATGAATCCTATTACTTTAGGAAATAGAGCCCAGTCAATGTCTCTGAACAAAAAATTCAGGAGTTAGTGCCCTCTGCCTTGGTTGTAGGCCCGACAGGCCCTAGTGTGGGCCAATTATCTCTGCTCTGCCCTATGGTCAAAGAATGCACTATTATTTTCCTTCGAAATGGAGCCTATGAGACAAGTCAGGGAGCCCTGATGGCTGATCTAAGAGAGCAGCCCCCAAACAAAACCAATCTAAAGAATGCATTCCTCACTAGGAAGAACTCCTCAACCATATCAATAAGGTTTCCTCTCCTTTAAATGCCCTGCCTGCCTCCTTGCCTTTCAGATACGCGTCTCGTTTCATTTTCATAGCAGAGCCATGCCAGTATTCACAGACAAATTCACGGATGCTCACAGCTTTAATCCACATGTCCAAGGTCACACAACCAGGAATTGGCAGAGCTGGGACCAGAACACAGGTCTTCTGAGTCCCCACAGGTCACTTGCTCTAAAAGGGAAAAGGCTTAGGCAATGTCTCAAAAAGATTCTGGGGCTGTGTGCATGAAAATCACTGATCACTGCGGGTGATTTTTTAAATGCATGCTTCTGGATCCCAGCCAAGAGCCAGGAATTAGATTCTCTGGAGGGTGGGGCCAAGAGTCTGCGTTTTAACAAGCTCCCTGGGTAATTCTTACTTGCAGTAGAGTTGGTGGACTGCTGCTCTAAGTCTTTCCTTCCATCTCTAGGAACACTTCTGGGAATTTTTTATTCATCATTTGAGCGTCTTATATGAACAAGTCACTGCCCTGACCCTCCCAGTCTCACATATTTTACTTAACAAATACTTACATAGTATTGATATTTACTACATGCTAGGCCCTGTTACTTGATTAAATTCTCACCACAGCCTCACGCAGGAGATGATATTATCATAATACTCGTGTTATAGATGAGGAAACACATGCACAGAGAGGCTAAAGGGACTGGCCTCAAATCACACTCAAGGCGTGAGTCCAGGCTGTCTGGCTTGAGTCCGTGTGTCGACCGTTGCACTAGGCTAGACCTGCAGCTTCAAAACCAAGATTTGAGATCGCCCTGACAGTGCTGCGGGGGCACTGCTCACAGCATCTTCGATTTGAGCTTAATTTGCTCCAGGACGTCCCCCTACTCCATGCCCCATGCCTCCACGTGTTCGGTTCGCTCCGCCAGCATGCCCGGTACGCCCCCAGCCCCCTCTTCACACAGCTAATGCCTTCTCATCCGACAAAACCTGGACACCATCCCTGGATGTCCAGGATGAGTGACAGTCCCCTCTGCTTCCCTTCCAGGGCCCAGAGCACACCGGCCTCACGGCACTGACTGCACTGAGCGACACCCACAGATCTACTCCCATCTTCCATCGGAGACTCTAAACCCCCTCGGGGTGGACATTAAGCCTTATTTATTTTCTGCCCCAGGTGTCTGGTGGTGAGTAGGAGCTCCAGAGATGCTTGTGGCATAGAAGAGTGGTTGTATGCAAAGTAAGGAATGGTTATTTGCTTTATGATTAGAATTTACCAAAGGTTTCTAAACCCCTGTGCTCGTTTACATACCAGTAATTTCTGGACAGCAAGCCTGGAGAACAGAAAGTTAAAGCCACTGCCAACTGGAGATCAATCCAAATTTCCGATAAAATAATCTCTGAAATTATCATTTAAGTCAGTGCGAAATCTTCTATGGGCCTATGAAAGCGCGAATTAAACAGTGGTTTTCAGGGACACGCCTGTACACGTTAGCGCACGCTGGCTTCGGTGCTGTAAATGTGTAAGCAGATGGGGGAAGTGAAGCTTGGCTTGTGAATTTGGTCCTTTCCTCTCCAGCTGGAAGAAGCAAGAAATTCTGAGAGCTCTCTGCTCTCCCGGCTACTGAAGGATCAAGTTTCCCAGCTCGGCAATGACCACTGAAGCCATCTGGGGAAAACAAAATTCTTTCGCACAAGAAGAACATACGGAACAATGGGGAGGGACTGGTTCTTTGGCTCCTGCTTCTAGAAAAGTCTAGTTGGTGTTCTGTCTAACTTGTCTCTCAGTGGCCTAGTACATCAAACAGGATAGTTGCAAAACGTTCTACAGTCTTGGGGTCAGAATAGCCTACATGCCTAGAAAGCCACCCAAGTTGTAATTAAATTCCTCAAACAAGCAAAGTGGCCCCAAACACAGAATATTAACTTCCCCATCTTACACGGTTTACTAAATTCTTGAGATTGCATACATGCTAAACAGGCTCAATGACATTTTTCTTCCTTTAAAAGAGATTTAGTCTTTTCCCTCACATCAAAGAAACTATATCAAAGAAATACAAAATGGAATTTGTGATTAGTAGAAACAGACCGTATTAATAGTTCCTTCTAAACAATACCCTAAGACGAAAACAGGCTAAAGCCATTATGCTAATTCAGTGATGGAGAGCTCAGATTGCCACACGAATAAACAATGTGTTTCAGATAAAACAGACTATACGCTGTACCTCACGATTATATTTTATGGCAGAAAACATATTTATGAAGCTTTTAGCCTGGTAATTTAAGGGAAATGCCCTCAAGTCTTCAAGTCCCTACAAGTTTCATGTGAAACATACAGTTCTATGAATCCTATTACTTTAGGAAATAGAGCCCAGTCAATGTCTCTGAACAAAAAATTCAGGAGTTAGTGCCCTCTGCCTTGGTTGTAGGCCCGACAGGCCCTAGTGTGGGCCAATTATCTCTGCTCTGCCCTATGGTCAAAGAATGCACTATTATTTTCCTTCGAAATGGAGCCTATGAGACAAGTCAGGGAGCCCTGATGGCTGATCTAAGAGAGCAGCCCCCAAACAAAACCAATCTAAAGAATGCATTCCTCACTAGGAAGAACTCCTCAACCATATCAATAAGGTTTCCTCTCCTTTAAATGCCCTGCCTCCTTCTTTCAGTTCATTCTCAGGAGGTGAGTTGTGAGAACTGATCCAAGCCAGTTTGATCATTCATGGATATTAGATTTCTTTTGATAGGTGAGACTGTCTCCTCTCCCACAGCCTGACTACAAAACTGGGCCACATATGCAGACATCTATCAGCAAGCAGGCACAACAACAGGTACGTAAGTCAGTTCCATGAGAACTCCCTCTTTCTGTTCTTTGTGGTGTTCCAACATCATTTTGGATCAAAAGTTCAGTGCGGGCAGATATCATGATATTCTGATACAACATTCAGCTAACTCTTTTAGTTAGTTAAGGACAGTTTTTCATACAAGACGGTGCTGAACTATAAACCTATGGTCATGTTCAACAGGTGACTGGCTTTCCCATATTTGGTTCACTAGATTCTAACATCTTGTTCATCCACAAATCTTGAACCCTTTAATTTCACCACTGGGGGAGAAATTCTAAATCCTCCTTGTTGATCAGATACAAAGATCACTGAAACATTTATCGTAACCATCACATGAATCTTTCAAATGCTAGCAAAATGCCCTGAACTGAATATTCTCAATTAGGAACTTCGCATTAGTTTTCCATCATTGAGATGTAAATTAATTCACACACAACACACACGCACACACACACCATTGCGTCTACACTGAAGAATTTAAAAGTAAATTGTAGAAAACATGACCAAGTAGAATATCCAGTCACTTTAACATTCTTTCATTAAATTTAAGATTGAAATTAGTAATTCTAGGCAATACATGACAAAACTCTCTCTCCTACCCAAGTCGGAAATTCTTGCCAAATCTTACTTCGTTTTCACAGTATATGAAAGACTTGGGGGCCTAAAGAGAGCATGGGTGGAGAATATGAAAAGCCTGGGTGCTAGTTCTAAGTATGCAAATAACCATGTAGTGCCTTTTGGTTAGGAATCTTTGTGCAAAAGTTTCCTCAAGAGGTACTGTCAGAGCAACTGAGATGCATATTAATTCATATCAAATTGCAACAGATTCAACTCAATTCAATTACATTACTGAACACGTGTGTGTTTCCCCCCGTCTTACCATCCACCGTATATACCACCTCTGACCCCACAGCCTGCAGCACTGCACTAATCACATGCTGGTTTGGGAAACAAAACAAAAACAAAAAGACAACAACAAAAAAAACTTATCTGCCTACTAATACGGAATATATTCTCTGGCCTAAGAACAAAACTTCAACCTACCTCTCAGCCTACTTGGCCACCCCTTTGACCATTTCTTCCCATTTCCTGTCTCTGTGCTTCAGCTCAAACTGTTCCCAGCACCTGAAATGACTTTCCCCACACCCTCCAGGATCTCCCTTTAACTAGTTCTGAGATTGTGATGAGTTCATCTCAGCTTGCCCAGAGCACCTGGCAGAAAGCCTATACTGAGCACTTGGTTGGCAGCCAGACAAACTGGGCCTGGGAGAGTGAAGACCAGGACACCCCAGACCACAGAGCAGATCCCAGGAGCAGGCCATGGGGGGAGAAGGGAGTTTGTTAGCAGGAGGAGACAGAACCAAACACAGAATGTGCTCAGAACTCTTCATCCCATGTGATCTTCTCTGACCTGTGCCATAACCAACTCTCTCAACAGTCCCAAATTCATACTCAATGCCCTTGTCTCTGCTCCCTTGTCCTTGACTTAGACTAAGGAAATGGATCCAGACTTCCAGTGGGTTCAGTGTCCCTGCTAGACCCCCTCTGTTACATATAACATCTCCATCCCTGAACATTTACACCACTTTCTAAGTGTCCACGTATGTGTCTGCTTCCCCACTGGGCTATGAGCTTCCTGAATGAGCCTTGGCCTCATTCATCTTAGTGTTCCCAGAGCCCAGCAGAGCACTTGGCCCATAGTAAATGCTTTTAAAAATGTTCATCAAGTAATTGAATAAATAAATGAACTCTAGTTTAGAAATGTGACAGTGCCTACTGATGAACTGCTCTGCTGGCTCGGTGATCAGGTTTCATCACAATGACCCTGGGCCATGCCCATCCTTTTGCTAACTCTCCCATAGGAGGTCAGAAGCAAGTCCTAGAGTGCCTTCCCCAGCAACCCTTGTTGGGATGTACTCCACTGGTATTGCCCCTGGTTGTTCCCTATATTCCCTTAAGGATAATAGTCACCCTGCATACATAACTACCTTGATGTTCTCTTTATCTTACTAATAAGTCCTCCTAAGTACACAGCAAGTTTTTTTTTTTTTTTTTTAATTTCAGAACTATATTTTATTTAAATTCTTAAAAACTCTCTAAAGTCACTGCTATGGTGTATGTTCCTTCAAATTCATATGTTGAAACCGAATATCCAATGCAATGGTATTAAAAGGAGGGGGCCTTTGGGGAGTGATTAGGTCATGAAGGTAAAGCCCTCATGGGTAGGATTAGTGTCCTCGTAAAAGAGGCATGAGAAAGATCCATTGCCTCTTCTGCCCTGTGAGGTTACAGTGAAAAGACACCAGGAAATGGGCCCTCACTGGAAACGGAATCTGCTGGCACCTTGATCTTGACTTTTGCAGCCTCCAGAACCTTAAGAAATAAATTTCTGTAGTTTATAAGCCACCAACTTATGGTATTTTTGTTACAGCAGCCTGATTAGACTAAGATAATTGCTAATAAATACTGACTCATCTCCTGCTACATGCAAGAAAGTAGGCTAGCTGGGTGGGGTCCAGAAAATGATAAGACGTCTCTTTTCTCACAAGTGTTTTTATCTAGATGGGGAGACACGGTATGTACCCACGAAGAAAACCACCATCAAATGAGCTACACAGGTGTGGGACTAGAGGGCTTTGCTGCAGTGGCCGTCAGCCAGATGGAGTAGAGAGCGTTTGAAGAGAAGGTGGAACTGTGATGGAAGCATAATGTAAGCACTTAAGGGTCAAGGAAGTAACGACAAGCAGGTCCAGGTCCCAGGATGCTTTGCAACAACCCTGGCAGTGGGCAGGAAGAGACTTCAATGGAAAACCAGGAAGGAGGCAGGCTCTGGGTGAGGAACCACATAATCATGGCAGTAGGCTCATCCTGGGCCCCAACCGTCACCTGCAGTGACCATCACTCTTTAAAAGCAATCCTTTCATGAACTCTCTCTTCCTCGTTAGACATCAGGATTAAAAAAAATAAAATTTACTAAACTAAGACAGCTAATAAATAATTGAAGCTGCTGAAAACTTTTCAGTGTGGCATATTTGTACTGGATTTAAAAAAAAGAAAAAAAGTGACGTGGCAAAAGCAGGGTTGCTAAAATCACCACAGATGAGCACCAAATGGCCAATGGCTTTAGCAAACACCTCAGAAGATGTGTAATGAAAATGGGCCACATTAAGACGTGAAGGGCACAACTCTAAAACATGGCAGAGCTTCACGTCTCTGCAAAGTTAATCTCTAACTGCGTTTAACTCCATAAACCCAACAGCCCCATTCTTTAGAAGTTTAGTTTTAAAGATCTAGCATAATAATTCTAGACTACTATATCCCTTTCCATAGGCACATTGTGAGACATTAGCAAAGTGCTATAAACTTTAATCAAAATGAGACTAAAGTGACTTTCTCCAGTGTAGAAAACTACACTTTTTCTTTTTTTCATTATCTGCAGAGGGTTTAGCATCAACTCTATAAGTTAAACAGGAAATGGTCCATACTTTCCAAAAAATATATTACTTCGGAGAGTTGAAACATAAAGCCTGTGCCTACAAATTAACTATAGAAAAGTGCACAGTCATTCTCTTTCTTTCACGTAGAACCAAACCAGCTGAGAGAAAGGGAGGGAAACCAACACTTACTGGTCCCCTTATTTAACTTCTGCAACCCTGTGCGATAGGTTTAATTACCTTCAATTTAATAGATGATGGAAGTGAGATTAGAAGAGTAATTCGTCCAAGGTCATGAAGCTAATAAGGGGTAGGGCTGGGACTCAAACCCTGACTGGAGTCCAAAAACTCTTGCGTCCTCATGCACAAGAGAACACACTACATTTAGTGAATGACGTAGAAGAATAGGCAAGAAAGGGGCGCGGTGTGTAAGAAGGCTGCTTCATCCTTTGGCCCCACCACTAACCAGGGTGAACTGTGATGCAAACACTTGTGACAACTGGGTAGGGCCAGGAAAGGCCAAATGGGGCTCAACTGAATGGGGTGGAGGGGAAGAGATGTTTGCACAGACACGTGGAGTCCAGTGAATCAAAAAGTAGTAATTAGCCATAGGCTGTATTATGCCTATCAGATGTTATGTTTTTTAAAAAAGAATTTGATGTCAAATATCTCATGTAAAGAAACATAACTAACTATGTAGATGATCTGGCTACCTGAAATGACCCTGGGCTGGCAAATGAGGAGAAAAGGTGGGTCTCCATCAGAAGACCCCACTCATTCACTCTGTCACACCACTCACTGATCCACAACCGCACGAACAATAGTTCACCGATCAGTGTGGGAGATGTAGTTATATATGATTCCTGTCCTTAAGGAACCACAATACTGCAGGCGAAGACTGACAAACAACAAACATTCCAACGTACACTCAAATGCAAAACGTACACAATCTATAATACTTACCCTAAGAGTCCAGAGAAGGGAGGAACGTTGCTTCCCAGGACCCCAAGGTCCCTCCCAGCCCTTCACTCGTATTACCACCAGTCCAGGTAAAAACAGAAAGGAAGGAACTAGTACGGCCATGTTTTAATCTACATGCAAACAATATGATTCCCTCTAGCTTAGCTAAAGGGAAGGAGGGAGGGAGGGAGTGGAGAAGAACGAACTGAGGAAAAGACAGGAGGAGGAAAAGTCTTATGCACTAACTTCTAGGAATTTGCCAGAACTCTGTATGATACAAACTTGGTGTGTATACTTTACCAGAAACAGTTTTCCCTAACACGGGGATACCTGAGAACATATCACTATTTTCCAAACAAAAGAAGACTGTGCTCTGGCCCACACTCTCATTTGGAGCTGTGTGAAAAAGTCAACAGAATTTGACTTGTGTCCAGACCCTTTGCATGAGGTACACTGACCTCTTGTGTCTAGAAATAGGGTTTTTTTTCTATAAGAGAACAATCAAATTCTATATTTTACAGGTACATGATGAAAGGCACAAATTGATAAACTCCAATGTTTTACTGACATGACCAATTGAATAATAAAACACTTAGCATCGGTTTTAGAACAATGAGATATTCACTCTTAGAAGACATGTTTGGATATAACCTGATGTGATGATGTATGTTGTGCAGGATACTATAGACCCAGTATAGATCCAGCAGGCAGGATCACCCAAAGACTAATGCCAGAGGCTCAGCGCAGTTTGCTTAACAACCGATCCTGGTCCGGTACTGGCTCCCACAGGAGGGACTGTGCCCAAGTTCTCTTTCCCATGAGACCAGTGACTACCCTCACTTCCATGAGGAAGGCTGCCAAGTCTTCCCTATACCCTCTATACCTTGCATACAAGTCAAGTCCTTTGGTACCCCAAGTAGTTCTTTGTCCCTGAGCCCCACAAGGCCACTCTTGTGTCCTTCCTCCTAAAAAGGAAGGACAGCAGTGGAGGGAAGCTCTCAACAGCCTCTGAACTTTATCAAGGGGGGGGGTCAGTGAACCTAGGACCTCTCTGACCTAAAGTCCCAGCCTACACCCAAAGACACTTGGCCCTAAAAGGCCATTGCTTTGGACAAACATGAATAGAAGTTTGAGCTTAAAGACTGAAAATATAAATTGTCCAATACTGTATTTCTACTGTATTTTAACCATTTATTTGTAAGACTAGCTCCTCTGCTGGACTAGGAGCTCCC
Organism: Physeter macrocephalus; assembly: GCF_002837175.3. Taxonomy (NCBI): domain Eukaryota; kingdom Metazoa; phylum Chordata; class Mammalia; order Artiodactyla; family Physeteridae; genus Physeter; species Physeter macrocephalus. The sequence goes on along the minus strand of NC_041226.1, from coordinate 24,021,133 downwards.
TGAGGTCTGGGACTATGTCCTCACGGCCTAGCTCAGTTCGGCAGATAGAGCAAGCTCATTACGTGCTTGTCGAATACATGGAAAAATTAGTGCTACAAGGCAAGAGAGTTGCCCCCAGATGAAGTATGAATTTTCAAGCTGATGTGGCATTTAAGGATTTATAAGACACCACGGAGACTGATTAGTACAGCATCACGAATAGAATCAAATCCTAAGCATCTGACAATTTATTTGTGGACCAGAACATTTGTGAGGGCTTGTGGTTATCAAGGTGAGGCCACCTTCAGAGGAGGCAGAGGCTGATGCTCATTGGCAGATACATCAAAGTTCTTGAATTAGGAGGAGAAACTCTATTTAAAAATAGGGAAATTGAAAAAAATGATTCTTGTATTAACGAGATGCAGATAATTCAATATTTTACTACTAAACCACAGAGATCTAGATTACTAGGGAATAGCAATTGCTTTGAGTTAACCACCACTCTGGATAAGCCAGTGTTAGCTTAATGAGCTTTCTGTGTACTGGGCTTAATAAAAAATTGTATCAGCGTTTCATACAAATGCGGTAGAGTTGATGAATTACTCATAACGAAGGAAAATAACCCCTAATCCATTTTAATAATTCCCTTATTTCAAAAAATAGAAATTTATCCCTAAGCACACAGAAGCCTAGAAGATGATACAAGCCTAGAGAAATGAATTGATTTGCTGAAGTCACATAGCTAATTAATGACGGAGATAAGATTAGAATCAAGGTCTGCCAACTCCTTGTCTGGTGTACTTTCCACCACCTCAGTGGTTCTCAAATGGTGCTCTGTGGAACTCACCGGGCACCCAGAAGTGGGGCACACGGAGGCCTGGAGAGCAGAGTTCCACCGTTTGCCTCATGCTTTCTTTTCAGGTAGAGCCACTGGGCTTTTAGTGCTTTAGTATACAGATTTGTGGATTTCATGCCATTAAAAAAACTACTATATACAATTACCATCGTGCCATAAAAGAAGGGATATTTTGTTACTAAAAACATTTAATATTAAAGAATCTCAGAATAAATGGAGATTCTTGATAAAACACAATACCGTCCTACATTTTTCTCATTTCGCTATGGATCACAGAAAAAAAGCCAAACATGGAAAGGCACTGTTCTGTAGACCTGTGTTTGGGAAGCAACAGTTTTGTGGGAAAAACATAGAATTTTGGGTCTCAACCACATCACAGTAGCAGGGCATCCTTGAGTGAGTTGCTTTGTTCTCTGCATTTTATCCGTAAAGTTCAATAATAATTCCTGATCCACAAACTGCAGGAGTTCTTCCTTCACAAAAAATCGAGTCTGGTTATTCTCAAAATGTGGCCTCAAGACTACCTTCAAAAGCAACGTCTGAGGTGTATATTAAAAACCCACGTTCCTTGGCCCTACCCTGGATGAGGCTCTCAGAAAATGAGGTCTAGTTCTAAGAGATGTGGGTTAGAAGGCGGGAAAACCTAGGTTCTTATTTTGTCAATGGTGGTGCACCGTATCTGCTCAATCCCTGCAGAGGCTGGTGGTTAGATTAAAAGGATGGAATTCCTTTGAAAATCTGCACTAACTAGCAGATAACTAAAAAAGGGAACATGAAAAGGAGGACAAGAGCAAGAAGGACCAGAATAAAGAGGACATCACTTATTCTCACAGTTGCTATTTTCCCATCTGACAAAGATTGTGAACAGGATCAGTGACTTTTTAACCCCCCTCTTTGCAGTTAAGCTATTTTCAAGCAGAATCTTTCTTCCGACAGATGCAAAGCTGCTCGGGTAGAAGTGACCAGGGACCCTGTCCCTTGAGCCCCCTCTCTCAGACACCCTCCACCCTCCAGGTAGTCTCTGAGGTCCCCTACACTGGATGATAACAGAAATACCTGCTCTCTGAGGTGTTATTCTGGCTCTAAAGATGGTAAATCTAACCATTAAGCATCAGTCATCAACCAATGCCCCTGGCTCTACTATAATTAGCACAGAAGATGTAGCCACTCAATCATCGGATTGTCCTTCTTAATGAGGGATTCATGTGCAGGTGAAGTGGCTGGCATGGCACACCACAATCAATGAGAAGACCCTACCCTTAACGTATTTTTTTTTTTTAATCCATTACTCTTCTTCCCACCAGCAGTGCACAAGTGTTCCATTTCTCCACATCCTTATCAAAACTTGGTATTTTCTGTTTTGTTTTGTTTTTTTGATAGCAGCCATCCTAAAGGGTGTGAGGAGATACCTCATTGTGGTTTTGATTTGCATTTCTCTAATGATAAGTAGTTGTGAGCAACTTTTAAACTTGTTGGCCATGTGTATGTCTTCTTTGGAGAAAAGTCTATTCAAGTCCTTTGCCCATTTTTAAAATAGGTTTGTTTGTTTTCTCTTGTTATTTTTGAGTTGTAGGAGTTCTTTATATATTCTGGATATTAATCCCTTATCATATATATGATTTGCAAATATTTTCTCTCATTCAGTGGGTTGCTGAATAATATATATTTTTAATTCCCTGGATTGACTGGTGTCCTCTTAGCCTGTCCGTAATTTATTTTGGATGGTGTACTGCTAGAGAAGAGAGATGGGTCTGTTAGTCTGATTCGTGCAATTCTTAGCAAACAATACTCTATGCAGGCTTGATGCCTAAAGTTTTTTGAGGATGATTATGAAACAACGTAGGATACTATTTGGTATCGCTCTTCTTTCAATAATGGCCGACAAATGGAAGTACAACTGTTAATTAAAAGCACATAATGTTGCCTGATTATGAATAAAATGTCCCAGCTCACTAGAGCATAATTTCTAGAGCATTAGTGGAGCGTTAACTAGCTTTATTAAAGATTTGGAGGACTAGTCACTTTTTCATCATCCTTTAATTAAAACCTCTACATCTTGCACTTAAAAGCCTTTGTTTCTTACCCATTATTTTCATCCTTTATTCTTGCCTTGAAAAAACAGGATGAAAAAAATTTTTTTAATTAATTAATTTTATTTATTTATTTTTGGCTGCATTGGGTGTTCGTTGCTGCGTGCAGGCTTTCTCTAGTTGCGGCGAGCGGGGGCTACTCTTGGTTGCGGCGCGTGGGCTTCTCATTGCGGTGGCTTCTCTTGTTGCGGAGCACAGGCTCTAGGTGCACGGGCTTCAGTAGCTGTGGGCTTCTCTTGTTGCGGAGCACAGGCTCTAGGTGCACGGGCTTCAGTAGCTGTGGCTCGCGGGCTCAGTAGTTGTGGCTCATGGGCTCTAGAGCACAGGCTCAGTAGTTGTGGCACACGGGCTTAGTCGCTCCACGGCACGTGGGATCTTCCCGGACCAAGGCTCGAACCCATGTCCCCTGCATTGGCAGGTGGATTCTTAACCACTGCACCACCAGGGAAGCCCGGATGAAAAATTTTAAAAGCACAAAAGTTTCTAAACGAGCTTTTCATGCTCTGTAATAATAGAAAGGCATAGTTTTCTAAAATACTGGTAAAAAATTAAGATTTTAATGTTCTTTGAACTAGAAGGCCAAGGAGAAGAAAAGAAAAGCAGTGGTCAGCAGAACAGTTTGGATTTAAAGTTCTTTTACAGTCTAAAATAAATTTATGTTCATAAACAATTTCTCCCGACTTCTGTACTCACACTAACTGAAAGGTACTATAGTTCAGGAGTACAAGTTCAAAGTCCTGAAGCAGAAAATCATCCAGTTACAGCACAGCTTACTGTACATTCTTCTTCATTTTTAAAAAAAATTTTTGCTTATTTATTTATTCATTTATTTATTTATTTTTGGCTGCGTTGGGTCTTTGTTGCTGCGCACAGGCTTTCTCTAGTTGCAGTGAGCGGGCGTTACTCTTCATTGCGGCGTGCAGGCTTCTCATTGCAGTGGCTTCCCTTGTTGCGGAGCACAGGCTCTAGGCGCACGGGCTTCAGCAGCTGTAGCTCGCAGGCTCTAGAGCGCAGGCTCAGTAGTTGTGGCGCATGGGCTTAGTTGCTCCGCGGCCTGTGGGATCTTCCCGGACCAGGGCTCGAACCCGTGTCCCCTGCATTGGCAGGCGGGTTTTTAACCACTGCGTCACCAGGGAAGCCCTTACATTCTTCTTAACTTGGAATTTGCTTTGAAGTAAATGGGAGGGCAAGACATAACCTCCCTCAACCTTGGGTCTCTTCCCCTCCCAAAGACCTACCCTTGAGTGCCTGGCACAGTACCTGATGCAGAGCAGACGCTCAATAAGAGTGTGTTAAGTAAACTAATAATTTAAATCTATTAGCGAGGATTTGTGGGGTATTATGTGCCAGGCTTTGTGCTGTGTGCTCCACAGCCATGATGTCACAACCCCAGGGACAGATGTTGTCACTTCACAACCACTGTACTCTACTATACTCAATTCTATATTTCTCCCCATAAACCCCAGTTATGGACTTTCTCTCCACTAAAAATTCTACTGTATGCTTCTTAAGGAAAGGAGAACTGACTGGTATTTTTTTATATTGATTTCAGGACCCTCATTTCTCAATCCTTTTATATAAGTAGAGTTTATTAAGCTTGTTTCAGCCCAGCTGGGAAGAAATCTAGAAACAATGTATTTTTTGGTTTCATCCTTTGTCACTGAATTTGGCCTGATGCATCTTGCAAGAAATAAAAATGGATATGATGTATGTGATAAAGAATCTGAGTGATGGAGAGCAGTAAGCAAGGCAGCTAACTTTCTACACCAGAATTATCCGTATGATTAAAATATAAAGACACCTGAATTTATCTTTCCTGTTTATGCTGTTTGAGTCCCATTAAGTCCATGTTTCTGCTTTCTTCTAAATATTGTTTTCCATATTTCAAATGTATAATTAAGTAAACACAATGTAAAGTGAGATGATATACTGTTTGGAAAACCATAAAATTATAGAGTAGATAGGTTTCCATTATAATCCAATTTTCACTCTGTCATAATTTTCCCAAAGGGTTTCCTTTGGGGTTGAAGCTTTCTAAGCTTGGTTTCACCTCAAAACTGAATGTTTTGATTCACGTGAATTTGGAGAAGACTCAACTCCACCTTTTCTCTGCTGATCATATGTGTTTGTTTCCTGTAAAAGGAGATCAGGTTTCATCTCCCTTTTGCTGACATAGCCTCTGCAAGACCCCCTCTCCTTCTGAATTCTTGAGCGCTTAATTACTTAAGTCACATAAATGGCGCAGAAGACTAGTGTGATGACGTTCTTGGCTCAACAACAGCCCCCCAGTTCTACCCCTTGCACATTGTACCCCCTAGTATATACTCTCTCTATATACATAGGACTATTGTCTTACTACAGACACCTAGAACTGTTGGATCAAACGGAATGCAGATTTTAAATAGTAATATATGTTGCCATACTATCTTCCAAAATGACTGCACTAAATTATTATAATTTCACCCAAAGTACCTATATGAGACTACCTATTCCCTATATTCACCAACATTGAATTTTATCAATCTATTGGATAAAAATTTCTGCACTGTTACTTAATATAAAATTCCACCCTTGTTATGAGTTTGGATATTTTATTGTTCATTTTTACATTCTGTCACTCATTTGCTTTTCATTTTGATGTGTTAGATCTAGAAGTTATTTTTTGTCGAAGGTTGGGCACCTCTAAAAATATCTTTATGGTACCTTCATGTTTGAGATTTCTGGGTTCAAAGTAATTTTCCATGACAATTTAATGTTTTAAACTTCACTATATTGCAGAATCCAGGGTGGCCAAAAAAAGTCTGCTAACATAATGCATTCTTTCTTTTTTAGGTAGCCTTCTTTTTCATCCTTGGGAACAGAATTCTTTCTTTGCCCTATCCTAGGAGTTCTAAAATTTCATCAAGATGCACCTAGGTATAGGTTGTTTTCCTTTCAGTTTGCTGGAAATTGGCCAAACCATTTAATCTCAAGACACAAGTCTATCTCCAACTTAGAGAAATTATCTTCTGCTATTTCTCTAATAATTTCTTTGATTATTTTCTTTTCTATTTTCTCTGCTCCCTTCTAGAACTCCTAGTCAATAAATGTTTGACCTCCTGGATTGATTTTCCATGCCCCTACATTTCTCTCATGCCTTCATTTTCTGTCTCATTTCTTTGGATTTGGGGAGGAGCGCCTTAACTTCCCAAATCACCATTCGGCATTCAGCATTTTCATTCTGTTATTCAGCTACTCCATTGATTTTTTTTTTTTTGGCGGGGGGGAACTTACATGTTTGCCGGTATCTCTTTCTGGTTCTCTGACTCTACTATTTCTTTTTTCTTATTTTTAAGTTTAAGCGATATCATGTTCTCCTACACTTGAAATTGTCTTCAATGAGGTTAGAGTATGCAAAACTTGATTCCCAAACTACATGTACTCTAATAAGGCACTTGAGTAGGTTGCTTAACGCAGAAATTGGGGAGAATTCTGTAACACTACTGTGTGCTTACCTAAATAGTGAATTATGGTGATACTAATAATAACAGTAATTAATATATGTTGAAAGTTTCCTGCTTTTTAAAGTATTTTACATGTGTTAGCTCATTTAATCCTCAAAGAAACCCTGTTACTCCCATTTTACAGAAAAAGACATTGATAGAAAGAGACTAATTACTACTGGTAATTATTATTACTAGTAATCACTAGTAATACCAAATACTACTACTAGTATTATTGTTATTACTACTATAATACCAAATACTACTACCAGAAGTAGAGGAGCCAGGTTTGATCCCCGGCAGAGTATCTCCAGCACCCACTCAATTAAAAAAATCAATAGTCTAACAGTTGTTTGTACAACTATTAAAACAACAAACAAATAATTAATGCAGATGTCACACTAAGCTGTCCAACCTGGACTAGTCTGAATTTAGATGTCAAGAATGCCTCTGACTCAGTATCCCTCTGAATCAACCACTGAAGCTAGGACAACCCTCTTGGATATATGTTACATTTTAATATCCATCTAGTATTTCATGTGGCGTGTGAGCGAGGGCTATCTTGGAATAGACAGGAAATAACTAAACAAAGCATCCTATGTTCATAGTATTTCAAACAATACCTATCAGCTTTCATAAATCACCTGCTTCAATGGAGGTAACAAGCTTGACATAGATATTGTTAAGAACTGAAGTATATAATCAGAGTAGACAAGATGTTTGGGGGATTTACTCTGTGATAGAAAGAGTACAATTTCTCCAAAAGAATCAAAGCTGCACAAAGGAAAGGTGCTGCCATTCAATTATTTCTCACTTATCACTTCTGATAGGAAGCCACCTGGGAGTGACCCTGCAGAGCCTATACCTGTGTTAAAATGCCCTCAGCTAGAGCTCATCATACAAGCGATGCTAAGAAATTAAAATTACATGGCTTGGAAAATGGCTGTAGCTGAGTGCCAGCCAGCAGAAATCTCTCCTATGCAGACATAATGCATCATCAGAATTTGAAAATCATTATCTTTCCACATTAGCCCTAAGTGGTGTGTAGAATCAACCAGGTTGAGAATGATTAAAGTTAAAAGAGTGTAGTTATAGTGAAAATAACAATAAATGAAACTACCTAAAGTACCACTGGCTATTTTTAAATCTTTAAGAACAAACAGGAATTTGCTAAATCATTAAAATCAAATTAGCATAATTTAGGATCTAAAATTATTAGAGTGTTAATGCAGTGATTACATTTCTTTAAAGTCAGTTAATGAAAAATCACTGTTACTTCCTGTTTGGAAGAAACTGCATTAACTAATATCATTGGGTACCATTTAGATTAGCCAGTTCATCTCCATAGGAGCCAAAATTTGTATCAGTAATAAGAATGCTAATATTTTATATATAATTAGGATGAAAGCTCTTGGCCATATACAATTATAAGTAGAAAAATGAATTTTCTACTACTCTATTCAAAATATATATACAAATTAATTAAAAACTAAAAAATGAACAGGAAGTAAAAACAAGTAAGTTCTAGCGATCTGTTGTACACACTGCCTACAGTTTACAACTCTGTATTGTACACTTAAAAAGTTAAGAGGGTAGCTCTCATGTTACGTGTTCTCACAGCACAATAAAAGTTTTTTAAAAGGAGTTAATCTTCTTAGGGTAATGGGACTACAAGAGGTTTTGCATTTTGCTTAAAATGACCCCTAATTTTTCAATCCTGAGATATTACCAGTGTTCAACAGTTTGATATACACTTTCCAGTTTTTCTCTTTACTAGAAATATTTTTATTTAAGAAATGAGACACTTTTCTGTGTCCCTTTATCACTAATAGCCATGGGCTTTTTCCCATGTTTTAAAATGTTTTTCCATAACAGCAGTTCTCAAAGTATGGACTGCAGACTCCTAAGTGTCCCCTGACATTCTTTCTTTGGATCTGGGAAGTCAAATCTATTTTCACAATAATACTAAAATGTTATTTGCCTTTTTCACCATGTTGACCTTTGCACTGATGGGGCAAAGGCCATCGTGGGTAAAACTGCTGTAGCCTTAAAAAAAAATCAAAGCAGTTTTTGAGAGTGGTACAGTATCAGAGAACAATGTCCACAATTATTTGAGAAGGCTATTGAAATACTCCTCCCATAGATGTGTGGGGCTGGATTTTCTTTATATTCTTCAACTGAAACATATCATCAAACAGATTGAATAGTGAAGTAGGTACGAGAATCCAGATGTCTCCTATTGAACCAGTCAAGTAAGATATTAAAGAGATTCACGAAAATCGAAAAGAACACTTGCTGTCCTCACTAATATTTTTGGTTTTGAAAAATATATTTTCCAAAAAGTATGTGATTTAACAGGTAATATGCTTAATGTTGCTTATATATTATTTCTTATATATTATTTTTTCTATTTAATTTCTAATACAGTAAACAGTGATAGATATAAATCACATGAACAAAAGTTCTTTGGCATCCTCAGTCATTTTGAAGGGTGTAAAGAAGCTCTGAGACCAAAATGTTTGGGAAAGGACTTTTACCAAAAGCAGAGTGGTCTTTTTAATGGGCGTGCCTTAAAGTATTTAACACCAGAATATACAGTTCTTGAAAGCAGGGACTACTAGGTAAATCCTAAAGCGCCTGGAGAGGGAGCTACAGCTCGGGGCAATCCTGTCCTTCCCCCAGGGATGGGCAGATTGAAGACAAAAAGCAAAGGCTAAACTTCCCTCGGCTGTTTAGACACAACCACATTACTCTCCTGCTTAGCTTTTCTCTCTTCTCAATATTTTGTCTCATTTTTCTAGGATTTCCACAGAAATAATGTTCAAAGAAGGTGAAATACAAATTTATTTCAGAAAGCCAAATGACATTTTCCTTGAACTCACCACCTTACACTTCTGATACCTTTACAATTTCTGATAGCTTTTTAAAAAATTTCTGATCGATACTCAATCAGGTTGAGTCCTGGGCACCGTAGCTTGGTCACTTACTCCCCCTCCTATCTTCACGGCCTCTCAGTCAAATACTGGAGACCTGAATGGCCCTTAATGAATTAGAAGGATTATTTAAATCAGTCTTTTTTTTTTTTTTTAAACAAGGTTAAGAATATATTTATAGTATTAAGAACTCATGGCCCAGATTATCTATTTTGCAAATCTGGATTTTCTTAAATCAGGATTATCCACGCTGAATAAGTGATTTTTTAAAAAATTAATCCAGAATTTTAAAAATGTCTGCTCAGAGTCCTAAAGCATAAAAATTCCATAAGGGCTTCCCTGGTGGCTCAGTGGTTAAGAATCTGCCTGCTAATGCAAGGGACACGGGTTCGAGCCCTGGTCCGGGAAGATCCCACATGCCGCGGAGGAACTAAGCCCGTGTGCCACAACTACGGAGCCTGCGCTCTAGAGCCCGCGAGCCACAACTACTGAGCCTGCATGCCTAGAGCCTGTGCTCTGCAACAAGAGAAGCCACCGCAATGTGAAGCCCGCGCAAGGCAACGAAGACCCAATGTAGCCAAAAAATAAATAAATTAAATAAATTTTTAAAAAATTCCGTAAAATTCCCTTCTCTCATGCATTAATATTGCTTTTAATGAATTAAATATATACAGAGTTAGCCACATTAATCTCAAATGGTCTCTGGGGGGCTTACCTAAGTAACTTTAAACACGATTATACTCCCTAAAATGTGTTCCGCAGTACTTAGGAATTTTCATTGTTATAGAGGCGCTTGAGTACCTATTTAAAGTAGTCTCGGTATCCACGCCAGAAGGCTAAAGAGAGTAGAACTAAAGTACAGTACAGCCACGTGAGGTTCTCAAACTGTGAACCCTGGAGCTGCAGATCCTTACTGTAGTGCCCAGTGAGTATGGGACTCCTTATCAATGATTTTCAAATGTGAAAGTTGAATTTTCTCTCCAAAAATGTATACTGGATCTTCCTATTTTAAATCATACCACACCCTTCTGTCCAACTCACCCTTTCCATTTTACGAGTCAATCACAAATAGACTTAGAGTCCTCAATAAACAGAGATTCTCAAGAAACCTAAGAGTGGGGTATGAAACAATCCACTTGGGTCCTCTTCCCAACTTCCTTTGGGCCTGGGATACTTGCATTTGGCCAGGTCTTGTGTTCTCAAGGCTAGGCACACTGTTGCTGCAACCAGTGAATTAAATTCTTCCTACCTCTACAGTACCCTTCACCCATGGCCCTACTCCTAAATGCCTACCCTTTTCCTCTCCTAGGATAAGAAAGTGATTATTTGGACAGGTTCTTGTCATTTTCAAGGGATAATGTTTTTGCTCTCTTTCTCTCCTATGACAGAAGGAGAAAACATGGAAAAAAACAAAAACCTAAATACTGTTCCCTACCTCATCCCCTAACTCCTAGAGAGTGAAGACAGTAATGCCATCACAGGGGAAGGGAAATGCACCTAAGCTCGCTCTTCTAAGGACTGTGGAAACTGATGCTGTTGGTTTCTGGAAGGTATAGTAATTCCCAGGTGACCACAGCAGGAATCCGTGCTTCTGAAGTGGAGGCCTCAGGTGGCCCTTCTCACTCTGGGACTTCTCAACCGGCAACGATTTTGCCCTCTAGAGACACTTTTGGTTGTCACAACTGGGAAAGCGGGAGTGGGGGAACGCATGCCCCTAGCGTCTAGTGGGTGGAAGGTAGGAATGCTGTTAAACACCCTACAAGGCACAGGTCAGCCCGCACAGCAAAGTATTACCTGGCACGAAATGCAACAGGTTAAGAAACCTTGCCCCAGTCTAATACAGCTTCTAGGTCCATGGATATAAATGCAAACACTGCTTGCATTACTCACTAGTTCATTCAACTACTTGCATTTTTGTACTGTTTTCATTATCAGAGAGATCTGATCCCCAGCTCTTACACTTACCAGCTGTGGGACCTTGGGCAATGGGCTGAAACTCTGTGAATCATCAATGAATGAAAAAAATAAAACAACCAATAACACCTTCAAGACAACTGCCATGAAGATTACATTAGATAATACATATAAAATGCTCAGTGAGTAAATGTTAGCGGCTGCTGCTAGCACCATCATCATCACCAGCATCATTATCACTGCCAAATACTTAATAACTACCAAGTGCCTGACCCTGTGTTTGGACCTGAAAGTACGCTAATGAAGAAAGACTTGGAACTTATCAGTAAGCTCACAGACATACCCAGTAAGCAAAAATGCAATCAGGAGACATATCCTAAGGTTCTGAAATCCTAGAGAATTGTCCCCAAGCAAGACGTACGCTCGTGTGCCCCTTGACCACTTGGTGAGACCCATCTCTTCCTTCTCCTCCAGCATCACAGGGTGCTATGCTTGTCCTAACTGGGTCTTCTCACGCTCTGCTTCCCTGCTACCTCTCCCTGCCACCACAACCCCAGGTTCTTTGGTTTGGGACCTCAGGCACTTTGTGGTGAAGAGTTACTCTCACACCAAGAGAAAACAGCATGCAAGTGAAGTGGCATGACTTCCCGTGGGTCTCAGAAAGAAGGAGGGCTGACCGTGTCACCATGCTCAAGATTCAGGGGTCAAAGGTCCAGCCCAGGGGCAGCATGTGGCATGTACCATCAGTCTACCCATGCCCTGTGGCATTTTTGGCGTGTGTCAGCTAGAAACTCTTAATTTAGCAGAAACAAGCATTTTTCCAGGAAAAAATTCCCCCAGTTAAAAAATTCTCCAGAATTTATCTTCTTTATTGTATCACATGACTTTTACTTATCCCTCTTATACCACCTGATACAGCTCTGCTTCTTGCTCTGGACAAGAAAGTTATAATTTGCACATGCACACTATAACTTGTAACTGTACGAATGACTGCAGTGTCACATTCACTAGAACAATGACCTAGAGCATAAATAAATAGGGCTTGGAAGGAAGGCATAGTCCTTATGAGAATATCCTTTAAGCCCTACAGTTCAGAAATGAAGTTCTGTCTTGCATCATTCTACACATTCAATAGTAGGAAAAATTACTTGAAAGGTAAAAGTCCCATTTATATGGTGCATATTTTTTGTGGATTTGGATTAAGCCCAAATGATTATTTTTCCATTAATGTAGAAACACTGTGGAAAAATGAATCATGTTTTAATTGCCATAATGCTGTATCATTTATTTACACTAGAAATGACTGGTGAATCTGGTTTGGTGCTAAGTCCTAAACAAGCCAATTAGTACTCAGATTAACCTCTGTAATCACTTTCTAGCCAATTGCTTTCCATAATTTTTTCATAAAATTTGTTTGCACTCATGTTTCTTAATGAGGTAGGTAACTAGCCTTGCATTTCAGGAATTTGGTCCTCCAGCATAGGAGAGTTTATAGTATTTGCTTTGGAGAAATTTACTTGCATGTAATATAAAAAATCCCCTATTTTGCTGAAAGATTTCAAACCGTAAGAGGATACAAGATAATTAGTTTTTGGACTATTAAAAAACAGAGAGTTTCACTTAAAAAAAAAAACAAAAAACTCCATGGGTTCTCAACTCTATAAACCCTTCTTCAAGAAAAATACACATTCCAGACCAGAATGATAAAGGAAGCAGAGATATGCCTTCATGACAGGCTTCCCCCTTCAAAGTATATCATCACCTTCCATAACATTTGTCTATTTTTCTGGTTACTCACAATCTTATACGTTCGGGAAATAATATTTTTAAGACTTAATTGTGAACAGCACTAAGCCATTTCCCCTTCTGTTGGGGGAGTCCTAGGCATGTACTTAATTACGTCCCAAATCTGAGCTGAAGTCCTACGTGCCCCCAGAGTCAGGTGTACCTGGTGTGTGGAGGACTGGCTTTGGACTAGTCCATGCAGACACAGGAGGAATCAAGGAGCCTCCTGGGCTAGGAAGGGAAGGAAAAGGACTGACAAGGAAAGAACTCTCTTCTACGACAAGGGACAAAGATACAAGTAAAAAGAACTGATGCTGAGAGCAACAAAATGGCTCCTCTCCAAACACGGGGGTACTGTTCCAGCAGGCGCATAGGAGTCCTCACTAGAGAAATTACAATAAAGGTAGTGTCCACAAAGAAAAGCAATTTTTCAGAAATCTCAGTGGGGCACTAGAAATGCAAGATACCAGTAGCATTTATCCAGCAGCATTTATCAATTTATGGAAGATGATACTCACTCCTGGGCTGCAGCTAAGTGCCCTGGATGTGAGACTCCGTCACCCTCGAATGGGCATCAGTAGAAAGCACAAGAACTCCCAGTCCCCAGTGACATAGGGACCACATGCGGAGTCAGAGCCACTGGAAACCCTCCCCGGGGTGGGTGGGGAATAAACTTGCTGGTGATTAGCAGTAATCAAGAGGACTCGCTCACAGAATATATGTGAGACATTCACTAGAGACTCCCCAGCTGCTTGGGAGGAATCTGAGGGAGCTAGCTGGAGCCAAAGAAATGCTGTTTTGTAACTGTTATTGTGATGTGTTTCTATTCCCAGGATGAAGGGGTTTGGGAAATACAGAAAATGTGCAGAAGTAATAATGATGACCGTGATAATAGCTACTTTATTTTCTGTGTAGTTCTAGGCATTGTTTCTGTGAATTAGGACAACTGTATCAAAATATTTCACTGGAAATTAATAAGCTCTCAAGTTAAATTATAAAAGACCCCGTGATGCGAGATACAATATCCAAAAGTATTGAACCAGGGAAAGGAAACTGCTGAAAATCAATGTTTCTTCTATCTTCTCATGATGATGAACCACATACCTAAGAATTTTCTTGGCTTATTACTGATTGAAACCAAGGAGTAGAAGAACTACTGTCTCATTCACCTGGAGTCTAAGGATTATTTGGGGGCACCCCAGGCACCTGCCAAGTCTCTTACCCCAGGGCAAGGTCCTTCTGGCCACAGTTAACACCCACCAGGCAGAGTTCTCAGATACCTGGAAGCAGAAGTCATTCTACAGTGTAGTACTTACTTAGCCTCTGTCCTCCAAGCAGATGAAAGCACTGCTTCTCAGTCAACGTGCATTTCCTGGTCTCTGAACACAGCCTCCCTGGACCTAGGACAGCTGCCCATCTTCTCAGCACTAGCTGTTTTCTCTCGGCTTATCCTAGATCTTGACCTGTGTTCTGGCCCTGGCCCTGACTTCCAATTCTGCATTCCTCTCAATACGGGTAATCTCTCAGGCAATGTCTAACTTAAATTCATGATATTTAATCTATTCTTAACAACTTTATAGGCATTCTATACGGTATCAAATATTAAAAAGTATTCTCTTCATTTTTCTTTTATTTCATCAATTTTGATGATATCATAGAGAAGATGAGCAATTAAATGTCAAATGGCACAGCACAGGTCTGAATGAGGTCAGAATGACCTCTGACAGGACACAGGCTTTAATTACAGATTTGGGGGGCACATATGCAAACTATACTGTAGATTTTGGGGTGGATACCCTTTTCAGATTAAGATAAGTTCCTTTTCTTCCTGGTATACTAAGAGTTACTATCATGAACTAATGGTGAATCTCAATCAATACTTTCTTGATATATAATGAAATAATCACACAATTTTTCTCCTTTATAAAATTAGTGTGGAAAGTTACATTAAACCAGTCTTGCGCTATACCTTAAACTCAATTTGCTCGTGTGGTAACTTTTTTATATATTAATTGAGTTAACTTGCTAATATTTTCTTTAGAAATTTTACCCTAATTATAGTTGTTGATAATATTCTACAATGTCTGCAAGGAACTATACTGATATCTTCTTTTTTCATTCCTGTTTTATTCTCTTTTTCCTTGTTTGACCTTGCCATTTCTAACAGACTTTTCAAGAACAAACTGGCTTTGAGGATGGTCTCTACTAGACATTTGTTTTAAAATATGCATTATTTTTTGCTCTTCTGTTTGTTTTCTTCCTTCCTGCTACTTTCCTTCAGTTTATTTTTCCTTCCTTGTTGGGATGGATATTCAGTGAATTAATTTGCAGTCTTTATTCTAACATATGCATTAAATTAAAATTTCCCTTAAAGATGGCTTTAGTTGCATTTTTATACATGAAATTTTGAGATGTCAAAATTTCATTATCATTCAGGTAAAAATATTTTCTAATTACCATTGTTATTTCTTTGACCCATTTCATTATTTATGTAGAAGAATAATTCTTAATTTTTAAATATGAAAATACTCAAGATTTTAGTGTTGTTTTCAAGATTATTGTCACTGATGTAGCTTGAATAGTGATCAACTTCTAATACTTTGTGAGATTTTTATCCTTTCAAATATTTTGAGACTTGACTTTTGATCTGGTCAAGTTTTGTATATGTTCCATGTATATTAGACAAAAATGGTTTTCTGGATTTGTTGTGTGTTCAATGTTCTTTATGTGTCTGTAAGTAAAGTTTGTTACAGTGTTCAAAACTTCTAAATGCTTACTAACTTTTTGTCTGTTCTCTCTATTACTGAGAGAGATATATCACAATCTCTTACTATCTGTTGTTTTTTAAACATTTCTTCTCTTAGTTCCATCACTTTTTGCTCTAATTAGCTCATATTATTAAGCGGCTAAAATTTGAGGATTATTATAACTTCCAGGTGAATTAAAACTCTCACCATTGTAAAATACCCTCTTTATATCTGGTAATGTTTTTTGCTTTAAAAATCATCTTAGTATTAATACAGCTACCACTGACTTTTTGGGGGGGATGGAGGGACAACATTGGTATTTGCATTTTATGCTTTTTCCCATCTTTTCACTTCCAACCTTTTTACATCCATATGTTTTATATATATATATATATATATATATATATATATGTACCATTAAGTCGGGTCTTATCCAATCTAACAACCTTTGTCCTTTAATTAGAGCATTATGCCTATTTACAATTAATACAATTGCTAATATATTTAGATGGATATTACCATCTACTATATTACCATCTACTTAGCTTTCTGAGGATCAGTATCAACTTCAATCATGGGTCTTATGAAAATTAAAAAAATCTTAATGAGAAGATTTGTACAAGTGCTTTGGAAATTATAATATCCTAAATCAAACTTTGTATTAGTAAATATTCTTCCACTGAAGATTTAAAAACAAACAAACAAAAAAACCTCGCCAATGCAGGCTCCGGAATGCAGTTTCAAAGACGTTTTAAAAATATATCAGGTATGTAGCACAGGGAATTATACTCAATATTTTGTAATAACCTACAATTGAAGAGAATATTAAAAAAAAATATATATATATATATAACTGAATCACTCTGCTGTACTCCTGAAACACAGCATTGTAAATCAACAATATTTCAATAAAAATTTTAAAAATATATCAAGTAATGGCAGCACCGCAAGAATATATGCACAATCTTCTGAGATGACTCCTTTGAAACAAACAAAATTCATGACGTTTGGAGTCAGAAGGTGTGAAGGAAGGGTCTGAGAAGGAAAGGGGCTTAGTGAGTTTAAGTAACAGAAAGGAAGTATGGCAGGAAGTGATGAGATTAGTGACATGGGCATAAGTTAGACCCTGTAGAGCTTTATGGGGTTGTTGACTGTATTAGAAATGCACTTCCCAGTATATAGGGCAATGTGATGGTCTGATTTATGTTTGTAATAGTCTATTTGGGCAGCTCCAGTAAAAGCTGATTAGAAGAGACAAGAATGGAAGTGGGTGGACAATAAGGTAGTCATTGCAGACTCCTAACGACGTCTCCCCTCCAAAGACATGTCTTTCACTTGAGAAACAGAAGGAGGTGGATTCGAGGTATCTCTCAGGGTAGAATCATTAGGAGATAATTAATAATGGCTCACGGGAAGTGAGGGACAGGGTGGTGTTAACACGATGGCGTTGTGATTCTGGCTTAAGCAACAGGCTGATGGGAAGTGTTTGTAATGAATTTTTATCTACAATGAAGTCTAATAATTATAGACCATTTATCAAAACTACTGATTATTATCTTATCATTATTTCATTTTCATTATTTAATACATTTTCCAAATTGCAAGGTTATGAAAACCTCTCATGGTTCTACGATCAAACTACAATCTCTCTTTAATATTTTTCCTTTGCAGTTTTTGTGCTAAAAATCATTTCAAAGAAAACTGAACAGTGCACCACATACTATCCAATACTATTCTTCTCACAAAAGACATTATAAGGTTTGGTCAGAAACCTTCAGTGGTTCAGACCAGGTTAACGCTGACTATAAAAAAATTAAAACGAAACTTTTGTTCTATTGCACTTTTCACAAGAAAACAAAATTGAAGCAGACAATTCTGCTGAACGACAATCTGTTTTTCCCTAACACAAAATTTCAGTACCGCTACTTTCAAAAGAAGCATTTCTATTATAAAAACCATCATGTTTGTAATTGAAATGATCACCCTCAAAACATTTATTGGGCCTACATTTCATTTAGGTTTTCAAGTTTTGACCTCTCTCTTGAAAATAAAAGGAAAAGTTCCTAATGGAATTGTAAGACTGTTGAGTACCAAGTTTTTCTTTTTTTTTTTCCCTCCAGTTATAAAAGTTACGTCAAAAAGCATCCAAAAGAAAGACTATTTTCTGAACGTTAGAGAACCTTCATTTATGGGGGTGGGGGGGACCCTCAACAATCATAATCTGCAGAGCACCAATAATAAATAATACACATCCCTCATCTGCAAAAGTGAACTGGTACGGATACCAGAGGTCCAAAAAATATATATATATATATAACTGAATCACTCTGCTGTACTCCTGAAACACAGCATTGTAAATCAACAATATTTCAATAAAAATTTTAAAAATATATCAAGTAATGGCAGCACCGCAAGAATATATGCACAATCTTCTGAGATGACTCCTTTGAAACAAACAAAATTCATGACGTTTGGAGTCAGAAGGTGTGAAGGAAGGGTCTGAGAAGGAAAGGGGCTTAGTGAGTTTAAGTAACAGAAAGGAAGTATGGCAGGAAGTGATGAGATTAGTGACATGGGCATAAGTTAGACCCTGTAGAGCTTTATGGGGTTGTTGACTGTATTAGAAATGCACTTCCCAGTATATAGGGCAATGTGATGGTCTGATTTATGTTTGTAATAGTCTATTTGGGCAGCTCCAGTAAAAGCTGATTAGAAGAGACAAGAATGGAAGTGGGTGGACAATAAGGTAGTCATTGCAGACTCCTAACGACGTCTCCCCTCCAAAGACATGTCTTTCACTTGAGAAACAGAAGGAGGTGGATTCGAGGTATCTCTCAGGGTAGAATCATTAGGAGATAATTAATAATGGCTCACGGGAAGTGAGGGACAGGGTGGTGTTAACACGATGGCGTTGTGATTCTGGCTTAAGCAACAGGCTGATGGGAAGTGTTTGTAATGAATTTTTATCTACAATGAAGTCTAATAATTATAGACCATTTATCAAAACTACTGATTATTATCTTATCATTATTTCATTTTCATTATTTAATACATTTTCCAAATTGCAAGGTTATGAAAACCTCTCATGGTTCTACGATCAAACTACAATCTCTCTTTAATATTTTTCCTTTGCAGTTTTTGTGCTAAAAATCATTTCAAAGAAAACTGAACAGTGCACCACATACTATCCAATACTATTCTTCTCACAAAAGACATTATAAGGTTTGGTCAGAAACCTTCAGTGGTTCAGACCAGGTTAACGCTGACTATAAAAAAATTAAAACGAAACTTTTGTTCTATTGCACTTTTCACAAGAAAACAAAATTGAAGCAGACAATTCTGCTGAACGACAATCTGTTTTTCCCTAACACAAAATTTCAGTACCGCTACTTTCAAAAGAAGCATTTCTATTATAAAAACCATCATGTTTGTAATTGAAATGATCACCCTCAAAACATTTATTGGGCCTACATTTCATTTAGGTTTTCAAGTTTTGACCTCTCTCTTGAAAATAAAAGGAAAAGTTCCTAATGGAATTGTAAGACTGTTGAGTACCAAGTTTTTCTTTTTTTTTTTCCCTCCAGTTATAAAAGTTACGTCAAAAAGCATCCAAAAGAAAGACTATTTTCTGAACGTTAGAGAACCTTCATTTATGGGGGTGGGGGGGACCCTCAACAATCATAATCTGCAGAGCACCAATAATAAATAATACACATCCCTCATCTGCAAAAGTGAACTGGTACGGATACCAGAGGTCCCTAGAATTTAAAGCACAGGTATGTGTGGAAGGTCCGGGGGCAGGAGGCACGTGCGTTGTACATGGGATCGTGGAATGAGGAAGGGGGTGAAGGAGGGGAAGGGTGTTAGTGCCTATACTGTTTGCTGTAGAGATGTTTCTCCTGGGGTTAAGAAATGAAGAGAGGAGAGGAAAAAAATTTGATGGATTAGATAGAGCCTTGTTTTTCAAACACCATGTCGTGAGCCATTAGTACATGGCTCATTACCAGAATTTGTTTTATAAGATAGAATAGAAGGTATCAGAGTATATCATGTATGTAACAAAGGTAATGTTTCATGAAACACTTGTTTCACATATATATGTGAAAGTATTTTGTGAGAATACAGAAATGTGTGTTATTGATTTGTCATATAAAATGCTTTTAACTCTGTGGTTTGTCATAAAAAGTGAGTCACTGAGCTACAGTATTTAAGGTTCCCGGCCCCCTTCTTCTAACAGGGGAGGACCTTAATGTTAAAGATCTGTTGTTACTCATTTTTTTTTTTTTTTTTTTTTTTTTTGGTGGTATGCGGGCC
>NC_041226.1:23869314-24000925 GCF_002837175.3 Physeter macrocephalus | reverse complement strand
GCAGGCTCAGCGGCCATGGCTCACGGGCCCAGCTGCTCCGCGGCATGTGGGATCCTCCCGGACCGGGGCGCGAACCCGGTTCCCCTGCATCGGCAGGCGGACGCGCAACCACTGCGCCACCAGGGAAGCCCTGTTGCTCATTTTTTTTACTTGGGCTTTATACCTTCAAAATAAACCTCCGAGCTTTCGCCTTATGCCTGTTCCCAGTCATAGAACAGAGAAGAAAATCTTGCTTGCAATGTCTCAGAAATTATCCCTTCTTTCTCTCATTCTTGTGTCACAGGTTGACTCCCTTTAAGTAGTCCTCAAATCCTTTCGCCACACTAGATCACTGGGCTTTTAAATATTAAGAAGATCCTCTCTCTCCTTTGGGTATCTCTTTTGTTAGAGGGTCTTAAAAACTGGCATATAATCTGGCTTTATTTCAAAATACATTCCTATCTAAATTATTGTCCAACTGAAAAAAAATAAAAAAGTATGCAGTGAATCAGAATCACCTCCGCCCTGTATAAACTTGGAAAGTTATTCATCCTCTCTGAGCCTTAGTTTCTTTGGCTGTAAATTAAAGTTAATACTATCTCCTTAGCCAGATTGTTGCAAGGAGTGGAGATGATTCGCGCCAAGTGCCTGACAAAAGTTAGGCATTTGATAAACGACTATTTTGAATTATAATAACATAAGAACCCAAGCACACAACTGCTTCTTATCCTTCTCCTGTATAAGCAGGCATCTTGTTTTCTACCCTCACGATGAGCACTTTTCGTCTCTTTTCATCCCCTGAGTGCAACACAGGGCCTGACACCCGGTAGATGCTTGAGAAAAGTTGACAGAGTTGAATTTTAAAAAGGCGCTGTTGTAGTTTCTTGATAAGACAGTATCCCTATTGCCAAAACAATTACGAGGGCCAATCTTCATGCCCATATTAGCTCACTGGGGGTTTTTTTGGACTAGGAATGTAATCTCAACAGGAAACACCCACCTCCCAAATGGTCCGGCTACAAAAGGAACCAAAGTCAAGTTCCATCAGGTAAGCTGCATCTCCCCTGACAGGAAGTTAGCGTGTCTCTCTGCTCTGGGAAGAAGCCAATAATTGAAGGCACCTGGGAGTCAAGACAAGCCGTGCACTTAAGACTGAGGAGACAGTGGTATTTTTGCTTAACTTCAAAAGCAAAGCACGGGTTGATAAGAGAGAACAGTTGTTTTGCTCAGAAACAAGCCTATGACAAGCCATAATGAATAGAGGCCAATCCTTATTTTCTTTTCCAAACTTCCTTCTGGAATACCACACAAATACCTCACACCCCTAACTCTGCATCCGGTGCTCTGTCCTCCCCACCCCTAGCGCCTTGAGGTGACAGGGCATCTCTGAGCACCTGTCCAAGCCGACCTCGCCGGCAGCCCCGCCCTCTTGTGACCACAGAGCTGTGCCTGAGGGTGGAGGGGAACCAGAGGTCTGATGATGCATCTCTGCCATCTCAGAAGAATTCCAGGTATCATTAACGCAAAAAGTCTGTGCCTCCCATTGAAACAGGCCACATGTGTATCAGTAAACAGACAGTCATCTCCAAAGGACCCCTAGGTGTACGAAGGTGCTGAGTTTGCTCATCCTGCTGTCTTCAAAGTGACAATGAAAATACAAGACTTACACATCTAGCCTTTCCGGCTGACACGAGGGTGGCATTTGCTTTCTATTTTGCCTTTAAATTGCTTCACAAAAATAATCTTTTTGTCAGGTCTCTTTCTGTGTCCTCTCTTACACAAATAAGAGGCCCCAGGGGAGAAGGAAATACGAGGGTGGGGAGGGACGGACTAGAATCCCATGAATGGCGTCCATCAGTGGTCTGGTCTGTGGGCCCCCAGTCTCTATGAAAGATGGACTGGGAATGCTGAGCTTCCTGCTTCTCTCCCTGCTTTCCTGCCAGGCGGCAGGGTTACACAATTTCATAAAGCAAAACCAAAGGTCACATGTGGAAAAATGGCAAGAAACTTTCGGGGACTTGTGGATTTTCGAAAGTTGACATCCACACTGTGTAACACTGTGTGCGTTTCCTGGGGGCGAAGGGGTAGTTGCTGTTTGTGTCAGAGGATGTTTCAGAGGAAGGGGTCTCCTCCAAGCCAATGATGACATGTCTGACTGTTTGCATCCACTGTTCTCTCTCCTCTTTCATCCAATCAAACCGGCCACCTGGTCTGAGCCACAGGGACCTCCGATAGGTGTGGGGTGAAGGGAGGTGGTGCTACGTCAACTGGTTGACGTCTTCCCGGCAATGGCAAGGGGCAACTGAACTATCGACATTGGTTTATGTTTGGTTCATATATAACAGTGCATCAGCATTTGAACGGGTCTAGAAAATTCAGATATTCATTGTCAGTTGAGCCCCTACATTGTGCTAGCTGATATTTAAGTGCTGGGAAGACAGTGTTGAATAAGGTCCCCATCCTCATGGAACATGTATTTTTTAAAAATTATACAGACAGTTTTATTAGGTGGCATTTTACTGAGGGGTTGGAACTTAGCCTGCAAGTCAAGAAAAATTAAGTAAATGAAAAAATTGTAGCAAAAAATGTTGTGCTCCAGGCACAATAAACAAAGAAACAATCAAAACTTTAAGAAAGAAAATATGATCACAGTACTTGGCTACAATATTTTAGAAAGGAAACACAAAAAGCAAAGTGCATGAAGTTATTGTACACAAAAGGAGACAAAGCATAAGTAATTATGCTAGTCCATGAATTCTAGTGGGAACAGGAAATAGATGAGCTAAAGAACAATTTCAAATAGTGATAAGTGCTATGAAGGCAGTAAAACGTGGTTACTAGATGGAATGACTGGATAAGAAGTGGAGGAAGTTTTAAGCGGGTTTAGAGAAGGTCCTTGGAGGGGCTGTCATTCAAGCTGAAAGCTAAAGGATCAAAAGAAGCCACCAAGCTCCGGCTCTGGTCAAGAGCAGCATAGGTAGCAGATGCAAATGCCCTGTGCAACGGTGGAGGGGAACCTCGACCTGTACACCTGGAGTCTGCTGAACAATGGGCAAGTGGCATGAGGAGAGGTCACGGGGGCAGGAGGGGCATCCCACAGGGGCTTGTGGACGGTGGGAAGGAGTTCCCATGTCACTCTCACAGCAAAGGGAGGCCACTGGAAGAGACCTAAATCAAAATAAATACCCTTTGCCTCCCCACTGCATGTCTCCAGCTCAGTGCCTTCTAAGGATCCATGCCTTGAAAGACTGCAGATTTCAACAGCAGAGATATGTGCCCCGCACCCCCAATTTCTACTTTTTTACTTGTGAAAAACATTCAATCAAGACCTATCATCAAAAAAAGACCTTTTACCTACCACCACAGTCTCACTTACCACTCCTAAGTACTTCAGAATGGCTTGAACAGAAAGAAACAGGAACCAGAAAATAGAAGAGTACAAATTAAATTATCCTTCTCACAACATCCCTGGGTTTGACTTGCCAAGTCTCGACGTCAGATTGAATTCCTTGGAAATGAGTACCTTCTGCAAAGTATCTCAGACACAGACAATGCAGGCTGGACTAAACTGCTTTTCTTCCCATATGAGTTGTTAGCATCTCCCTTTGGACCAATTGAGGATTATTGTTTCAACAAGGCATGCAAGCTCATTGTTTGTTAAGCTGGCTCAGCCAACCATTAAATCATAGGAGAGATGGACCTGGCCCGTCCTCTTGCCTCTGAACGGGATTCACAGTTAACTTCTCCAAGAACCCCACCCTAGGTCCAAAGACCAACTGGGGAACGAGGCTTTTTAGCAAAGTCTGAATTTTTAGTTCCCTAATACAATCAACTACTTATGTCAAGTTAATGTTCTTAAGTCTACACCTGCTTTTTTTTCCTTAAATGAAAGCAAACCAGAGACAAAATATGGAAATGCATGGAAATGCAATGGTTTCAAAGAGCCAGAGAACCCACAGAGAACACATTAACTTAATTTGTACCCCCCAGACAAATGACAAGATATGTGTATAAGGGGAACAAACGTTTAAAAAAGTCATTAATGATGTGTGAAGATGAAAAAGTTATCTCTGATTGAAAAGGTAACTTAAAAAGACATCAAAGAGAAAGCTCTGCAAGTGCACTTGCTGAATAATCAGATGAGACAGACAGAGGTGCAATCTGGGTTTGTTTTAGTCTTGTAGGTCCCAAGGGAATGCTTTCATTTTGAAATACTGGTGAGCCAACAGCGCAGGAAATTTTACTATTTGTAATGACTAGACTGAGTTAACAACGGATGATCAGATACTACAAAAAATGTGTTTTGCCTGAATACATCTGCGTATCTTCAGATGGCTCGCAAAACTGCAGTGAGACTAAACAAGAGATGACCTCTTCCGAGGCACTTCTAGAAAGTGGGAAACTCTGGTGCTGAGGTATCACTGCAAACCCAGAAAAGAGAGGGGTCTGAGACCCCAAGTGCTGTCAGGTAAGGCAGGTGCAGACCTGAAAATGGTGCTCAGGTTTAACTTCCCCACTGCCAGGGGCATCCGTGTCTAGAAACCTAAGTCCTCCTCAGTAAGCTGGGGGCTAGAGAATATATAAAAACAAAATAAAATTTTATATAAAATTAACAACTTTCTGCATCTAAAATTTGGTGATAGTCTTCTTTTCTTTTGTGTATAATTGATATAAAATGCTGTTCTGAAATAAGACTTGTAGAACTAAGCTTAAATTTCTGATAAATAATCCGTACACGTAAAAAGAAGAAATAAGCTTCCCTTTCAGAGGAAATATTGGGAAACCACCACAGTTTCTTTTTAAGTCAAAAGTAACAAAATTTCTTTAAAAACCCCCCAAAACCCAAAATAATTTATTAGAACTATTCCAGTTTCAAATGACAGAAACCCAATTCAAAGTAGCTAAAGTAAAAAGGAGTATTTATTGGCACACTCAGCTGAAAAGTCCAAGGGATAATGGATTCAGGTATGGCTAGATCTAGCTGCTTAATTTATATTATCAGAAGCTTTCTCCTTAACTCTGCTACCCTCTGCAATGGCTTTCTTTTTAAGCAAGTTATCATTAATAGAGCTAAAATAATTACCCGAAGTCCTGTATCATATAATAGCCTAAGCTTAAAACAGAACAAAACAAATTTCTTCCACGAGTTCAAGAAATATTTTAAGATTGGTCTAATCAACCTGGCTTGGTTCACATGCCATCTCTGTGGTTTGCAAGCAGGGTGAGGGAGTAATACTCTGAGTGGGATGATGTCAGCACCACTTGAATTCCACAGGTTAAGAAGAGACCTGGTTCCCAAAGGAAAACCTGAGGTGTTGTTACCAGGAAAGGAAAGCACACCACCATGTAAGACCAACAGATATTTACTATGTGATGTCTATGCCTCCATTTACCTGTTTCCTCCTCTTCCATCAAAATCCTATCCAAACTGATTTCAGATACTCCCTCCAGCCAAAACCCTCCCAAATGCCAATGAATTGATCACTTTAAAGTGATTAATTTTTTTTTTTTTTTTTGCGGTACGTGGGCCTCTCACCGTTGTGGCCTCTCCCGTTGCAGAGCACAGGCTCCGGACGCGCAGGCCCAGCGGCCATGGCTCACGGGCCCAGCCGCTCCGCGGCATGTGGGATCCTCCCGGACCGGGGCACGAACCCGCGGTCCCCTGAATCGGCAGGCGGACCCTCAACCACTGCGCCACTAGGGAAGCCCATAAAGTGATTAATTTTTTAAAAAGTCTCTCTCCAGACTCTCACCCAGTGGTTTCGGGCCCCTTTCTGGAACTTCCACCGACTCTTGTGCTTCCCTCTGCCACCGAATTTACTACACTTTTTGAAACTCTCTGCTTCTGTGTTCATCTTAAATATAAAAAATTCCCCAAAGGCTTTTTATCCTTGCCACCTAGGACCAGCCTTGGCACAAAATAGCAAATATTTATGGAATTAGACTGTTGTTGACAGAGACAGTTCTTCAGTGGTGTCACACTGAATTTATTCAGAAATAGCAATGAAATAGTCTCCAGAAGACCCTACATCTTTAATGCCTCTATCTTGCAAATGGAAATCTGAAAATTCAGTCACTGAGAAATGCATTTTTACCTAGTCCCTAAAGCCCGACTCAGACAAGAATAGCAAACCATTAACCGCTGAAGTATTTTAAAATAATTCATTAGGAAGTGCTAGCCTCTCTATCCAACCCACAACCTAGTAAAATAACTTTAATTCATCTCTAACTCCATTTATATTTTCAGTTTATATTGTTGATGTCACAAAAATAGAAGTTTCGTGTTTCACTACGATCAAAGATACTTCATGTAAAAATAGCCTATGGAACAGCAATACATGCCTTTTCAGATGATGTCATTTTAAACACTGCATAAATTTACTATTACTTAAAATACTAATGGCATAAGTGGATACTAGAAGATACTGCTCTGCATCTTGCAAATGTACATAGGCTCTGAGCCTCACTCCCATCTGTGTCCTCCTCAGTGTCGGATGAAAATGAGGACCATCTCGCAATAACCCGGTTCTCAGTTCAGAACCGTCCACTTCAAGTGAAACTCTTGTGATCAAGCCCTTAAAGCCGTACTGAATCCCACATTCAGGTCCTGTTGGTTCAGGAATGACTGATACCAAGGTCCTCGGAGCAAGGGGAAGAGAAACCAATACTAGCTGCGGAAGGGCTGGGGTTGGGTATCTTGCACACACACGGTGGGCGTCCCACCATATGCAAGTTTTCATACAACATGGGGTCCTCCTCCAGAGCTCACTATCAGCTACCCAGTCTCATGCTGGAGGGGAAAATGGGCTATGCAGGACTTCCCAAGAGATGGTGCAAAGCAGGCAGAGAACCACGTTTGTTATTCTTTATAGGCAATTTAGGGACAGTTCAAGCACAGTTTTGCCTACACATCTTTCTCTTCTTGTACCTGACTGCAGATAAGGTACAGCTATCCCTTCCAGAAATAAGATGCAATTCCACTGCTCAGAGAATCAACCACCACCAAAACTCTGAAAGATAGATAAATATTACTGGCCTGGTTGATACATGAGAAAATGAAGCTTCAGAGAGGTTAAGTAACTTTCCCACAATAATGTGCTTAAAAACGCCAATTCTCCTCCTTCCAAAGATTACAAGACCTATCTTCAGGATACTTGTACACAGCAAAAGAGTTGCACTTTGTATTGTGTTAAAAAGAGAGCTAATCTCTGATGAACCTTTTGAGACGTTACCGCAGAATTTAAATCACTGTTTTATGCTATTACAGCAAGGGTTTCATATCACAAAATATGTCTCTTAATTATTGAAATGCTTAGACCATAAACAACCCATATTTAAAGAGTGAATCCCTAGTGTATTTGTGTCTTATCCCAGCAACGTCCTTCAAATGCTCTAATAATGCAAGAGACCTTTTTTTTTTTGAGGTACCTAAGGTAACTCTCAAAAAAACACAGAATCTTAAATTTAATTTCACTTGGCTTATAAAAATAAAATCAAAGTCGCAGATGCTATCCCCTCAAGACACTCTTTCTCGGATCTTCCTCCAAGCATGACACACCTAACAGATAATGAGTTGACACTTGAGGAGAGGCCTCAAAACGGGGCAATTAAATTGAGTTTGGGGGGACTGCTTATCTTCGAAAAAAAATTACATGGCATATTTCTGCTCCAGGAAGCTGCTGACCTTTTAAAGCTACAAAGCATTTTTATATACCAAAAGCATTTTCTTTTGTCTTAAAAGGTACCTTAGAATTTGATCAAATTTAATAGTCATTGGTTTATAAGCTACAACCATTACTGATTATGTTTGACTGCAGAGCAAAAGAATATCTGCTATCCTAACACCATTTAAATCTCACCTAACATCACGGTGGCACAACTGCCCACAAAGCTGCTCTAGCCTCCTGGGCGCTTCCTTCCACGGCTACACCTGGCCAGGGCAGGAGAGGATGGGCCCAGGGCAACTGCGCATGAGCACAACCCAGACAAGATAAGACTGTTTTGACTTAACACGTATCCAGTGAGCTTAGTGTGCTTAAATTGTCCTCACAAACCCTTAACTCCCCTCCACCCCACTTCTTCAGTTTAGCAAACATTCACTTTATAAGGAGACAGGACTTTGTTCTTAGCCAGCCCTCACCTCTACCTGATGTTTCCGTGCATCATCTCTCCAACCTCTGCCAGGAAGGAGCAGGTTGTAACCCTGATCCTCTGAGAGATTTCTGGTATACTACCAACCCTCTTTGAGGGTTCCGGCTTAGGAAAGAAAACGCTTAAAAAGAAAATGCTGAAGTATTTATTGACAGGCTCCACTTCCCCGTGGGAGACACTCTGTGATGTCAGAGAAGGGGCATGCCAGGGGGGCCACATGCCAACTGATTTTTGAAATTCCCAGAAGCCACAGAAAAGGGCTCACCTCTGCTCTAGGTGGCAAACATGCAATCATAATACATTCATTAATCTGAGGCTCTTAGTTAAAAAATGCAGCTTTTACTGTATTCCCAGAACCTTCCCACTTCCCTTTTCATTCTTATTTCCTCCCTTTTTCTTTCTCATTTACACAGAATTTTAGGGTCAGAAGAGATTTTGATGGTTAAATAATTCAACTCCCTTGGCTATACTTTCTCCTCGGTTTGTTTCCACTGCATCTCCATGCCCCAGCTTGCTTCCTCCCAACTCTGAAACTGGACTTCCTCCTCCCTTCCTTCATGCTTCCTCCTCCCTTTCTTCCTCCTCTCTTCCTTCCTGCTTCCTCCTCCCTTCCTTCCTGCTTCCTCCTCCCTTCTTTCTTGCTTCCTCCTCCCTTTCTTCCTCCTCCCTTCTTTCCTGCTTCCTCCTCCCTTTCTTCCTCCTCTCTTCCTTCCTGCTTCCTCCTCCCTTTCTTCCTCCTCCCACTTGCTCTGAGATCGCTGCTGCCTAGGGTAGGATCATGCAGAGGCAGGATCATGCACTCCCGGGATGAACAGCAGGACCAAAACAAGCATGACTTAAGGGTTTAGACCATGTCATAATTTAAGGTCCAGGACCAACCGACCCGAAAGGACCTACCTGAATTCATGGTCCTTTATCTGTCTTAACATATGACAGTAAGACTAGGCACTCAGTTATCTACCGAACTAATGAATGAACAAATTATTGTTTATCCACATAGGTAGCATATTTGAAGACTATCATTCTCCTTTAAAATGGAAACATACCCATGGAATTAAGGGAGGGGTTTTCACTGGTTACAGACATCTTATTATGAATTAGTTTAATCATATTACTTTTTCCTAATTTAATCAGCCAGAATTAGAGAGAAAAAAAAAAAGGAAGTTTGTAATGACACTAAGAGAAAGAAGTAATTTTGGAGCCTGGGCTTTTTTGTAGGTGGGCAGGTAGAAGGTTGGGGGTGGAAGTTGAGAGGTCCTGAAACAAAATGGGAACTTTGGACAGTCAGAGGCAACCTAAGGACACAATGGGCACCTAAAGGTAAGAGGGGACACCAGGAGATGGCAAAGGTATATAAACAGGAAAGATGGCAACAGCATAGAACATAAGTATTACTATTTGGCTTAGGATTATATAGCTGTAGTTACAGCACCTATGTACTGAACTGGAGAACCTGCCTTGAGTGGTCTATGAAGAACTCATGACAAAAATCAATGGTGAATGTAGGACTACCACCATTCCACAAGTATTTTTAATTTTCCAAAACAAAACAAACAAACAAGAAAAGAAAAAAAAGCTGCCCCATAAGACACCCTGGGCTTGACCGTCGGCTGCTCTGATGACAAAGTCTGAAGAGAAAGCTCATACTTCACTGGGGTCAAATACTCACCATTCCTCAGAACTGGCTCACTAAAATACCTCCTTCCTTTCTGACGTCATTTGTATGATTCAATTTTGTTTTAGTTTCTGGTCTTACAAATTGTCAGTTGCCGTAGAAAATGACAAGTAGAGGGATTAAAGGAAGTACAGGATAATGAAGAAACAAGAAGCACAGCATAGATCAGGCACATGGTGGATGTTTATTTAAGGTAGATACACTGAAGTATTGGTTTGTTGTTGTTATTGTTTCCATTCTAGGCCTAGAATACTGGGAGAAAGCACAACATTATCTTTCCAAGTGCACTAATGCCACTTGGGAAAATATAAATAATTAAATAATCACAGGTGGGTCCTTGTAATAATATAATAAATACCCGAGACATTCCTTGTTATTTCCAAAGAGATTCCACAGTCTTCTTTGGAGAGTCTAAAGAGATTTTCCATCCCTACCAAAATGTATACAAGATACAAAAAGACAGGTGTACACAAAGATACAACTACACATCAGAAGGAAGAGACAAAATAGGAAGCAACATTACTAATTTAACAGTAGTCTGGATTGCAATCCTATTTCTGCCTACATTTATCCCAAAAGGAACCCTTCATGGGCCCGTATGTAATTTAAATGAGATACCAAAAGATTGTTAGAATTAATAAACTAATTCAGTAAAGGTAAAGGGGACAAAATCAACATATAAAAGTCAGTCGTGTTTCTACATACTAAAAAAAGGAATACCTGAAAAATATTATATCTGAAAAAGAAATAAAGAATACCATATATATTATGATAGAATCCAAAATAATAAAATACTTAGGAATAAATTTAACCAAGGGGGTGAAAGAGCTGTATGTTGCAAATTGCAAGACAATGATGAAAGAAATTGAAGAAGACACACATAAATGGAAAGAAATCCAAAGTTCATGGATTGGAAGACTTAATATTATAAAGATGTCAACACTACTAAAAGTGAACTACAGATTTAATGCAATCCCTACCAAAAAAATTTAAAAATCCATCCTAAAATTTATAGGGAACTCTGAATAGTCAAAACAATCTTGAAAAAACACAAAATTAAAAGTCTCACACTTCTTGAATTCAAAACTTATTATAAAGCTACAGTTATCAAAGCAGTATGCACTGGCATAAAGACAGACATACAGACCAATGGAATAGCATAGAGAGCTCCCCAGAACAAACCCTTGTATATATGGTTAAATAATTTTCAACAATGTACCTAGACCATACAATGAGGAAAGGACAGTCTCTTCAACAAATGGTGCTGGGAAAACTGGATATTTATATGCAAAAGAATAAAATTGGAGCCCTGTCTTACACCAGTCACAAAAATTAATTTTAATGAGTTAAAGACTTAAATGTAAGACCCAAAACTATAAAACTGTTAAATGAAAAATACAGGCAAAAAACTCCTTGACATTGGTCTTGGCAATGATTTTCGGATATGATACTAAAAGCACAAGCAATAAAAATGAAAATAAACAAATGGATTACATCAAACTAAAAAGCTTCTGCACAGCAAAAGAATCAGCAAAATAAAAAGGCAACATACAGAATGGGAGAAAGTATCTGCAAACCAAATATCTGATAAGGGATTAATATCCAAAATATATAAGTAACTCATGTAACTCAACAGCAAAAAAAAAAAATCTGATTAAAAAATGGGCAGATGAATAGATATTTTTCCAAAGAAGGCATCTAAATGGCCAACAGGACATGAAAAGATGCTCAACATCACTAACCATTAGGGAATTGCAAACCAAAACCACGATGAGCTATCACCTCACACTTGCGAGAACTGCAGTTAACAAGAAAACAAGAAATAACAAGCGTTGACAATGATACAGAGAAAAGGGAATCCTGGTGCACTCTTGATGGGAATGTAAATTGCTACAGCCACTATGGAAAACAGTATGCAGGTTCCTCAAAAAGTTAAAAACAGAACCACTGTATGACCTGTCAAACCCTTATGTATCCAAAGGAAATTAATCTCTATCTCAAAGAGGTATCTGCACCTCCATGTTCATTGCAGCCTTATTCACAATAGCCAAGAGGTGGAAACAACCTAAGTGTCCATCACTGAATGAATGAACAAAGTAATCTGGTATATATACACAGTGGAATATTATTCATCCACAAAAAGAAAGGAAAACCTGACTTTTGTGATAACATAGAAGGACCTTAAGGGTATTATGCTAAGTGAAATAAATCAGACAGAAAAAGATAAATACTGTAGGTTCTCACTTATATGTGGAATCTAAAAAAGTTGAAATCACAGAAACAGAAAGTAGAATGGTAGTTACCAGGGGCTGAGGTGGGAAAAATAGGGACATGCCAGGTCAAAGGGTACGAACTTCTAGCTATAAGACAAATAATTTCTGGGGAGTTAATGTACAGCATGGTTACCACCACTGTATTATATATATATTTGAAAGTTGTTAAGAGAGTCGATCTTAAATATTATCACCACCAAAATAAATGGTAATTATGTGAGGGGACAAAGATGTTACTTAATTATATTGTGGTAATCATTTCACCATATGTATATGTATCAAACCATCACACTGTATACCTTCAACTTACATATATGTCAATAATATCTCAATAAAGTTGGGGGGCAAGGGAGGAAGTTACATATTTATAGTGCTGTACAATTTACAAAGTAATGAACATTCATTGTCTCCTTCGATTTTCATATTTTTTAAAAATCTCACATTCCAAAATGATGAAATTGTTACCCAAAGGACTAATGTGACTACTACAAGGACACACAGTGACTGGTTATAAAACCAAGAACCAAACCTGGTTTCCAGCGTGAAACACCTTCTATTACACCACCAAACTTCTCCTTTTATTATATACGTTTCCAGAGTACAGCATTATAGTTCAACATCTGTAAACACTACAAAGTGATCACCACCACAAATCTAGTTCCCATCCATCACCATACAGTTGACCTCCCCCCTTTACCCATTTCACTCACGGCCCAACTGTCTTCCCCTCTGGAAACCACGAATCTGTTCTCTATGAGATTGTTTTTGTTTTACTTTGTTAATTTGTTTTGGTTTTTTAGATTACACATATGGATGAAATCATATAGTATTTGTTTTTTTGTCACCCGACTTATTTCACTTAGTATAACACCTTCAAAGTCCAACCGTGTTGTCTCAAGTGGCAGGATTTCATTCTTTTCAAGGCTGAGTAGTATTCCATTGTATATATATATACCACAACTTCTTTATCCATGCATCCATGAATGCAAAACTTAGGTTGTTTCCATACGTTGGCTACTGTAGATACTGTTGCAATGATCACAGAGGGGCATACATGTTTTTGAATTAGTGTTTTTGTATTCTTATCAATACACAGAAGTGTATTGCTGGGTCTATGGAGGACCAATAATTTTTAATTTTGGGGGGAATCTCCATACCATTTTTCACAGTGGCTGCACCAATTTACAGTCCCACCAACAGTGTATAATGGGTCCCTATTCTCCACATCTTCTCCAACATTTGTAATTTCTTGTCTTTTTTATAATAGCCATTCTAACAGGTGTGAAATGATATCTCATTGTGGTTGTTATTTGCATTTCCTTAATATTTAGTGATGTTGAACATCTTTTCATGCACCTGTTGGCCACCTGTATGCCTTCCTTGGAAAAATGTCTACTCAGGTCCTCTGCCTATTTTTATTTTTGCTTTTATTATTTTTATTTTTAAATTTTTTTAGCATTTTTAAACATCTATTTATTTACTTGATTTTATTTTTTTTAAAATCTTTATTGGAGTATAATTGCTTTACAATGGTGTGTTAGTTTCTGCTTTATAACAAAGTGAATCAGCCATACATATACATATATCCCCATATCTCCTCACCCTTGGGTCTCCCTCCCACCCTACCTATCCCACCCATCGAGGTGGACACAAAGCATTGAGATGAACTCCCTGTGCTATGCGGCTGCTTCCCACTAGCTATCTATTTTACATTTGGTAGTATATATAAGTCCATGCTACTCTGTCATTTCATCCCAGCTTAACCTTCCCCCTCCCTGTGTCCTCAAGTCCATTCTCTACGTCTGCATCTTTATTCCTGTCCTGCCCCTAGGTTCTTCAGAACCATTTTTGGATTCCATATATATGTGTGTCCTCCCTTCCTTCCTGCTTCCTCCTCCCTTCCTTCCTGCTTCCTCCTCCCTTCCTTCCTGCTTCCTCCTCCCTTTCTTCCTCCTCTCTTCCTTCCTGCTTCCTCCTCCCTTCCTTCCTGCTTCCTCCTCCCTTCCTTCCTGCTTCCTCCTCCCTTCCTTCCTGCTTCCTCCTCCCTTCCTTCCTGCTTCCTCCTCCCTTCCTTCCTGCTTCCTCCTCCCTTCCTTCCTGCTTCCTCCTCCCTTCCTTCCTGCTTCCTCCTCCCTTCCTTCCTGCTTCCTCCTCCCTTCCTTCCTGCTTCCTCCTCCCTTCCTTCCTGCTTCCTCCTCCCTTCCTTCCTGCTTCCTCCTCCCTTCCTTCCTGCTTCCTCCTCCCTTCCTTCCTGCTTCCTCCTCCCTTCCTTCCTGCTTCCTCCTCCCT
This sequence comes from Physeter macrocephalus, assembly GCF_002837175.3. Lineage (NCBI taxonomy): Eukaryota > Metazoa > Chordata > Mammalia > Artiodactyla > Physeteridae > Physeter > Physeter macrocephalus. The sequence goes on along the minus strand of NC_041226.1, from coordinate 23,986,558 downwards.
TCCTTCCTGCTTCCTCCTCCCTTCCTTCCTGCTTCCTCCTCCCTTCCTTCCTGCTTCCTCCTCCCTTCCTTCCTGCTTCCTCCTCCCTTTCTTCCTCCTCTCTTCCTTCCTGCTTCCTCCTCCCTTCCTTCCTGCTTCCTCCTCCCTTCCTTCCTGCTTCCTCCTCCCTTCCTTCCTGCTTCCTCCTCCCTTCCTTCCTGCTTCCTCCTCCCTTCCTTCCTGCTTCCTCCTCCCTTCCTTCCTGCTTCCTCCTCCCTTCCTTCCTGCTTCCTCCTCCCTTCCTTCCTGCTTCCTCCTCCCTTCCTTCCTGCTTCCTCCTCCCTTCCTTCCTGCTTCCTCCTCCCTTCCTTCCTGCTTCCTCCTCCCTTCCTTCCTGCTTCCTCCTCCCTTCCTTCCTGCTTCCTCCTCCCTTCCTTCCTGCTTCCTCCTCCCTTCCTTCCTGCTTCCTCCTCCCTTCCTTCCTGCTTCCTCCTCCCTTCCTTCCTGCTTCCTCCTCCCTTCCTTCCTGCTTCCTCCTCCCTTTCTTCCTCCTCTCTTCCTTCCTGCTTCCTCCTCCCTTCCTTCCTGCTTCCTCCTCCCTTCCTTCCTGCTTCCTCCTCCCTTCCTTCCTGCTTCCTCCTCCCTTCCTTCCTGCTTCCTCCTCCCTTCCTTCCTGCTTCCTCCTCCCTTCCTTCCTGCTTCCTCCTCCCTTCCTTCCTGCTTCCTCCTCCCTTCCTTCCTGCTTCCTCCTCCCTTCCTTCCTGCTTCCTCCTCCCTTCCTTCCTGCTTCCTCCTCCCTTCCTTCCTGCTTCCTCCTCCCTTCCTTCCTGCTTCCTCCTCCCTTCCTTCCTGCTTCCTCCTCCCTTCCTTCCTGCTTCCTCCTCCCTTCCTTCCTGCTTCCTCCTCCCTTCCTTCCTGCTTCCTCCTCCCTTCCTTCCTGCTTCCTCCTCCCTTCCTTCCTGCTTCCTCCTCCCTTTCTTCCTCCTCTCTTCCTTCCTGCTTCCTCCTCCCTTCCTTCCTGCTTCCTCCTCCCTTCCTTCCTGCTTCCTCCTCCCTTCCTTCCTGCTTCCTCCTCCCTTCCTTCCTGCTTCCTCCTCCCTTCCTTCCTGCTTCCTCCTCCCTTCCTTCCTGCTTCCTCCTCCCTTCCTTCCTGCTTCCTCCTCCCTTCCTTCCTGCTTCCTCCTCCCTTCCTTCCTGCTTCCTCCTCCCTTCCTTCCTGCTTCCTCCTCCCTTCCTTCCTGCTTCCTCCTCCCTTCCTTCCTGCTTCCTCCTCCCTTCCTTCCTGCTTCCTCCTCCCTTCCTTCCTGCTTCCTCCTCCCTTCCTTCCTGCTTCCTCCTCCCTTCCTTCCTGCTTCCTCCTCCCTTCCTTCCTGCTTCCTCCTCCCTTCCTTCCTGCTTCCTCCTCCCTTTCTTCCTCCTCTCTTCCTTCCTGCTTCCTCCTCCCTTCCTTCATGCTTCCTCCTCCCTTTCTTCCTCCTCCCACTTGCTCTGAGATCGCTGCTGCCTAGGGTAGGATCATGCAGAGGCAGGATCATGCACTCCCGGGATGAACAGCAGGACCAAAACAAGCATGACTTAAGGGTTTAGACCATGTCATAATTTAAGGTCCAGGACCAACCGACCCGAAAGGACCTACCTGAATTCATGGTCCTTTATCTGTCTTAACATATGACAGTAAGACTAGGCACTCAGTTATCTACCGAACTAATGAATGAACAAATTATTGTTTATCCACATAGGTAGCATATTTGAAGACTATCATTCTCCTTTAAAATGGAAACATACCCATGGAATTAAGGGAGGGGTTTTCACTGGTTACAGACATCTTATTATGAATTAGTTTAATCATATTACTTTTTCCTAATTTAATCAGCCAGAATTAGAGAGAAAAAAAAAAAGGAAGTTTGTAATGACACTAAGAGAAAGAAGTAATTTTGGAGCCTGGGCTTTTTTGTAGGTGGGCAGGTAGAAGGTTGGGGGTGGAAGTTGAGAGGTCCTGAAACAAAATGGGAACTTTGGACAGTCAGAGGCAACCTAAGGACACAATGGGCACCTAAAGGTAAGAGGGGACACCAGGAGATGGCAAAGGTATATAAACAGGAAAGATGGCAACAGCATAGAACATAAGTATTACTATTTGGCTTAGGATTATATAGCTGTAGTTACAGCACCTATGTACTGAACTGGAGAACCTGCCTTGAGTGGTCTATGAAGAACTCATGACAAAAATCAATGGTGAATGTAGGACTACCACCATTCCACAAGTATTTTTAATTTTCCAAAACAAAACAAACAAACAAGAAAAGAAAAAAAAGCTGCCCCATAAGACACCCTGGGCTTGACCGTCGGCTGCTCTGATGACAAAGTCTGAAGAGAAAGCTCATACTTCACTGGGGTCAAATACTCACCATTCCTCAGAACTGGCTCACTAAAATACCTCCTTCCTTTCTGACGTCATTTGTATGATTCAATTTTGTTTTAGTTTCTGGTCTTACAAATTGTCAGTTGCCGTAGAAAATGACAAGTAGAGGGATTAAAGGAAGTACAGGATAATGAAGAAACAAGAAGCACAGCATAGATCAGGCACATGGTGGATGTTTATTTAAGGTAGATACACTGAAGTATTGGTTTGTTGTTGTTATTGTTTCCATTCTAGGCCTAGAATACTGGGAGAAAGCACAACATTATCTTTCCAAGTGCACTAATGCCACTTGGGAAAATATAAATAATTAAATAATCACAGGTGGGTCCTTGTAATAATATAATAAATACCCGAGACATTCCTTGTTATTTCCAAAGAGATTCCACAGTCTTCTTTGGAGAGTCTAAAGAGATTTTCCATCCCTACCAAAATGTATACAAGATACAAAAAGACAGGTGTACACAAAGATACAACTACACATCAGAAGGAAGAGACAAAATAGGAAGCAACATTACTAATTTAACAGTAGTCTGGATTGCAATCCTATTTCTGCCTACATTTATCCCAAAAGGAACCCTTCATGGGCCCGTATGTAATTTAAATGAGATACCAAAAGATTGTTAGAATTAATAAACTAATTCAGTAAAGGTAAAGGGGACAAAATCAACATATAAAAGTCAGTCGTGTTTCTACATACTAAAAAAAGGAATACCTGAAAAATATTATATCTGAAAAAGAAATAAAGAATACCATATATATTATGATAGAATCCAAAATAATAAAATACTTAGGAATAAATTTAACCAAGGGGGTGAAAGAGCTGTATGTTGCAAATTGCAAGACAATGATGAAAGAAATTGAAGAAGACACACATAAATGGAAAGAAATCCAAAGTTCATGGATTGGAAGACTTAATATTATAAAGATGTCAACACTACTAAAAGTGAACTACAGATTTAATGCAATCCCTACCAAAAAAATTTAAAAATCCATCCTAAAATTTATAGGGAACTCTGAATAGTCAAAACAATCTTGAAAAAACACAAAATTAAAAGTCTCACACTTCTTGAATTCAAAACTTATTATAAAGCTACAGTTATCAAAGCAGTATGCACTGGCATAAAGACAGACATACAGACCAATGGAATAGCATAGAGAGCTCCCCAGAACAAACCCTTGTATATATGGTTAAATAATTTTCAACAATGTACCTAGACCATACAATGAGGAAAGGACAGTCTCTTCAACAAATGGTGCTGGGAAAACTGGATATTTATATGCAAAAGAATAAAATTGGAGCCCTGTCTTACACCAGTCACAAAAATTAATTTTAATGAGTTAAAGACTTAAATGTAAGACCCAAAACTATAAAACTGTTAAATGAAAAATACAGGCAAAAAACTCCTTGACATTGGTCTTGGCAATGATTTTCGGATATGATACTAAAAGCACAAGCAATAAAAATGAAAATAAACAAATGGATTACATCAAACTAAAAAGCTTCTGCACAGCAAAAGAATCAGCAAAATAAAAAGGCAACATACAGAATGGGAGAAAGTATCTGCAAACCAAATATCTGATAAGGGATTAATATCCAAAATATATAAGTAACTCATGTAACTCAACAGCAAAAAAAAAAAAATCTGATTAAAAAATGGGCAGATGAATAGATATTTTTCCAAAGAAGGCATCTAAATGGCCAACAGGACATGAAAAGATGCTCAACATCACTAACCATTAGGGAATTGCAAACCAAAACCACGATGAGCTATCACCTCACACTTGCGAGAACTGCAGTTAACAAGAAAACAAGAAATAACAAGCGTTGACAATGATACAGAGAAAAGGGAATCCTGGTGCACTCTTGATGGGAATGTAAATTGCTACAGCCACTATGGAAAACAGTATGCAGGTTCCTCAAAAAGTTAAAAACAGAACCACTGTATGACCTGTCAAACCCTTATGTATCCAAAGGAAATTAATCTCTATCTCAAAGAGGTATCTGCACCTCCATGTTCACTGCAGCCTTATTCACAATAGCCAAGAGGTGGAAACAACCTAAGTGTCCATCACTGAATGAATGAACAAAGTAATCTGGTATATATACACAGTGGAATATTATTCATCCACAAAAAGAAAGGAAAACCTGACTTTTGTGATAACATAGAAGGACCTTAAGGGTATTATGCTAAGTGAAATAAATCAGACAGAAAAAGATAAATACTGTAGGTTCTCACTTATATGTGGAATCTAAAAAAGTTGAAATCACAGAAACAGAAAGTAGAATGGTAGTTACCAGGGGCTGAGGTGTGGGAAAAATAGGGACATGCCAGGTCAAAGGGTACGAACTTCTAGCTATAAGACAAATAATTTCTGGGGAGTTAATGTACAGCATGGTTACCACCACTGTATTATATATATATTTGAAAGTTGTTAAGAGAGTCGATCTTAAATATTATCACCACCAAAATAAATGGTAATTATGTGAGGGGACAAAGATGTTACTTAATTATATTGTGGTAATCATTTCACCATATGTATATGTATCAAACCATCACACTGTGTACCTTCAACTTACATATATGTCAATAATATCTCAATAAAGTTGGGGGGCAAGGGAGGAAGTTACATATTTATAGTGCTGTACAATTTACAAAGTAATGAACATTCATTGTCTCCTTCGATTTTCATATTTTTTAAAAATCTCACATTCCAAAATGATGAAATTGTTACCCAAAGGACTAATGTGACTACTACAAGGACACACAGTGACTGGTTATAAAACCAAGAACCAAACCTGGTTTCCAGCGTGAAACACCTTCTATTACACCACCAAACTTCTCCTTTTATTATATACGTTTCCAGAGTACAGCATTATAGTTCAACATCTGTAAACACTACAAAGTGATCACCACCACAAATCTAGTTCCCATCCATCACCATACAGTTGACCTCCCCCCTTTACCCATTTCACTCACGGCCCAACTGTCTTCCCCTCTGGAAACCACGAATCTGTTCTCTATGAGATTGTTTTTGTTTTACTTTGTTAATTTGTTTTGGTTTTTTAGATTACACATATGGATGAAATCATATAGTATTTGTTTTTTTGTCACCCGACTTATTTCACTTAGTATAACACCTTCAAAGTCCAACCGTGTTGTCTCAAGTGGCAGGATTTCATTCTTTTCAAGGCTGAGTAGTATTCCATTGTATATATATATACCACAACTTCTTTATCCATGCATCCATGAATGCAAAACTTAGGTTGTTTCCATACGTTGGCTACTGTAGATACTGTTGCAATGATCACAGAGGGGCATACATGTTTTTGAATTAGTGCTTTTGTATTCTTATCAATACATAGAAGTGTATTGCTGGGTCTATGGAGGACCAATAATTTTTAATTTTGGGGGGAATCTCCATACCATTTTTCACAGTGGCTGCACCAATTTACAGTCCCACCAACAGTGTATAATGGGTCCCTATTCTCCACATCTTCTCCAACATTTGTAATTTCTTGTCTTTTTTATAATAGCCATTCTAACAGGTGTGAAATGATATCTCATTGTGGTTGTTATTTGCATTTCCTTAATATTTAGTGATGTTGAACATCTTTTCATGCACCTGTTGGCCACCTGTATGCCTTCCTTGGAAAAATGTCTACTCAGGTCCTCTGCCTATTTTTATTTTTGCTTTTATTATTTTTATTTTTAAATTTTTTTAGCATTTTTAAACATCTATTTATTTACTTGATTTTATTTTTTTTAAAATCTTTATTGGAGTATAATTGCTTTACAATGGTGTGTTAGTTTCTGCTTTATAACAAAGTGAATCAGCCATACATATACATATATCCCCATATCTCCTCACCCTTGGGTCTCCCTCCCACCCTACCTATCCCACCCATCGAGGTGGACACAAAGCATTGAGATGAACTCCCTGTGCTATGCGGCTGCTTCCCACTAGCTATCTATTTTACATTTGGTAGTATATATAAGTCCATGCTACTCTGTCATTTCATCCCAGCTTAACCTTCCCCCTCCCTGTGTCCTCAAGTCCATTCTCTACGTCTGCATCTTTATTCCTGTCCTGCCCCTAGGTTCTTCAGAACCATTTTTGGATTCCATATATATGTGTGAGCATACAGTATTTGTTTTTCTCTTTCTGACTTACTTCACTCTGCATGACAGATGCTAGGTCCATCCACCTCACTACAAATAACTCAATTTCGTTTCTTGGGCTTCCCTGATGGCACAGTGGTTGAGAGTCCGCCTGCCGATGCAGGAGACATGGGTTCATGCCCCAGTCCAGGAGGATCCCACAGGCCGCAGAGCAGCTGGGCCCATGAGCCATGGCCGCTGAGCCTGCGTGTCTGGAGCCTGTGCTCCGCAACGGGAGAGGCCACAGCGGTGAGAGGCCCGCGTACCGCAAAAAAAAAAAAAAAAACTTTCGTTTCCTTTTATGGCTGAGTAATATTCCACTGTATATATGTGCCACATCTTCTTTATGCATTCATCTGTCAAGGGACACTTAGGTTGCTTCCATGTCCTGGCTATTGTAAACAGAGCTGCAATGAACATTGAGGCACATGACTCCTTTTGAATTATAGTTTTCTCAGGATATATGCCCAGGAGTGGGATTGCTGGGTCATATGGTAGTTCTATTTTTAGTTTTTAAAGGAACCTCCATACTGTTCTCCACAGTGGGTGTATCAATTCACATTCCCACCAACAGTGCAAGAGGGTTCCCTTTTCTCCACATCCTCTACAGCACTGATTGTTTGTAGATTTTTTGATGACGGCCATTCTGACTGGTGTGAGGTGATACCTCATGGTAGTTTTCATTTGCATTACTCTAATGATTAGTGATGTTCAGCATCCTTTCATGTGTTTGTTGGCAATCTGCATATCTTCTTTGGAGAAATGTCTATTTAGGTCTTCTGCCCATTTTTGGATTGGGCTGTTTGTTTTCTTGATATTGAGCTACATGAGATATTTGTAAATTTTGGAGATTAAACCATTGTCAGCAATCCTTTTATTCACCTACAAAATATTTTCTCCCATTCTGAGGGCTGTCTTTTCATCTTCTTTATGGTTTCCTTTGCTGTGCAGAAGCTTTTAAGTTTCATTAGGTCCCATTAGTTTATTCTTGTCTTAATTTCCATTTCTCTAGGAGGTGGATCAAAAAAGATCTTGCTGTGATTTATGTGACAGTGTTCTGCCTATGCTTTCCTCTAAGAGTTTTAGAGTGTCTGGCCTTACATTTAGGCCTTTAATCCATTTGGAGTTTATTTTTGTGTATGGTGTTAGGGAGTGTTCTAATTTCATTCTTTTACATGTAGCTGTCCAGTTTTCCCAGCTCCACTCACTGAAGAGGATGTCTTTCCTCCATTGTCTATTTTTGCCTCCTTTATCAGATATAAAGTGACCATACGTGCATGGGTTTATCTCTGGGCTTTCTATCCCGTTCCATTGATCTATATTTCTGTTTTTGTGCCAGTACCACACTGTCTTGATTAGTGTAGCTTTGCAGTATAGTCTGAAGTCTGGGAGTCTGATTCCTCCAGCTCCGTTTTTCTTTCTCAACATTGCTTTGGCTATTCACGGTCTTATTGGTTTCTATACAAATTGTGCAATTTTTGGTTCTAGTTCTGTGAAAAATGCCCCTGGTAGTTTGACAGGGATTGCATTGAATCTGTAGATTGCTTTGCTACTTTACCAAATTCATTGATTAGCTCTAGTAGTTTTCTGGTAGTGCCTTTAGGATTCTCTATGTATAGTATCATGTCATCTGCAAACAGTGACACCTTTACTTCTTCTTTTCCGATTTGGACTCCTTTTATTTCTTTTTCTTCTCTGATTGCTGTGGTTAAAACTGCCAAAATGATGTTAAATAATAGTGGTGAGAGTGGAAAAACGTGTCTTGTTCCTGATCTTAGAGGAAATGGTTTTATTTTTTCACCACTGTGAACGAAGTTGGCTGTGGTTTTCTGATATATGGACTTTATTATGTTGAGGTAAGTTTCCTCTATGCCTACTTTCTGGAGGGTTTTTATCATAAATGGGTGTTGAATTTTCTCAAAAGCTTTCTCTGCACCTATTGAGATGATCATATGGTGTTTATCCTTCAATTTTTAAATAAGGTTTATCACACTGATTGATTTCCGTATATTGAAGAATCCTGCATTCCTGGGAAAAACCCCACTTGATCATGGTGTATGATCCTTTTAATGTGCTGTTGGATTCTGTTTGCTAGTATTTTGTGGAGGATTTTTGCATCTATGTTCATCAGTGATATTGGCCTGTAGTTTTCTTTCTTTGTGATGTCTTTGTCTGGTTTTGGTATCAGGGTGATGGTGGCCTCATAGAATGAGTTTGGGAGTGTTCCTCCCTCTGCTATCTTTTGGAAGAGTTTGAGAAGGATAGGTGTTAGCTCTTCTCTAAATGTTTGATAGAATTCGCCTGTGAAGCCATCTGGTCCTGGGCTTTTGTTTGTTGGAAGATTTTTAATCACAGTTTCAATTTCAGTGCTTGTGATTGGTCTGTTCATATTTTCTATTTCTTCCTGGTTCAGTCTCGGCAGCTTGTGCATTTCTAAGAATTTGTCCATTTCTGCCAGGATGTCCATTTTATTGGCATACAGCTGCTTGTAGTAATCTCTAATAATCCTTTGTATTTCTGCAGTGTCAGTTGTTACTTCTCCTTTTTCATTTCTAATTCTATTGATTTGAATCTTCTCCCTTTTTTTCTTGATGACTATCGCTAATGGTTTATCAATTTTGTTTATCTTCTCAAAGCAGGTTTTAGTTTTATTGATCTTTGCTATCATTTCCTTCATTTCTTTTTCATTTATTTCTGATCTGATCTTTATGATTTCTTCCCTTCTGCTAATTTTGGGGTTTTTTTGTTCTCCTTTCTCTAACTGCGTTAGGTGTAACATTAGGTTCTTTATTTGAGATGTTTCTTGTTTCTTGAGGTAGGATTGTATTTCTATAAACTTCCCTCTTAGAACTGCTTTTGCTGCATCCCATAGGTTTTGGGCCGTCATGTTTTCATTGTCATTTGTTTCTAGGTATTTTGTGATTTCCTCTTTGATTTCTTCAGTTATCTCTTGCTTATTTAGTAGCATATTGTTTACCCTCCATATATATCTATTTTTACAGTTTTTTTCCTATAATAGATACCTAGTCTCATAGGCTTCATTTGTGACCCAAGATATGACCTATACTGGCAAATGTTCCATGAGCACTTGAGAAGAAAGTGTATTCTGTTGTTTTTGGATGGAATATCATATAAATGTCAATTAAGTCCATCTTGTTTAATGTGTCATTTAAAGCTTGTGTTTCCTTATTTATTTTCATTTTGCATGATCTGTCCATTGGTGAAAGTGGGGTGTTAAAGTCCCCTATTATTGTGTTACTGTCGATTTCCCCGTTTATGGGTGTTAGCATTTGCCTTATGTATTGAGGTGCTCCTATGTTGGGTGCCTAAATATTTACAATTGCCATATCTTATTCTTGGATTGATCCCATGATCACTACGTAGTGTCCTTCTTTGTCTCTTGCAATAGACTTTATTTTAAAGTGTATTTTATCGGATATGAGAATTGCTACTCCAGCTTTCTTTTGATTTCCACTTGCATGGAATATCTTTTTCCATCCCCTCACTTTCAGTCTATGTGTGTCCCTGGGTCTGAATTGGTCTCTTGTAGACAGCATATATACGGGTCTTGTTTTTGTATCCATTCAGCCATTCTATGTCTTTTGGTTGGAGCATTTAATCCATTTACATTTAAGGTAGTTATAGATATGTATGTTCCTATTCCCATTTTCTTAATTGTTTGGGTTTGTTATTGCAGGTATTTTCCTTCGCTTATGTTTCCTGCCCAGAGAAGTTCCTTTAGCATTTGTTGTATAGCTGGTTTGGTGGTGCTGAATTCTCTTAGCTTTTCCTTTGCTGTAAAGGTTTTAATTTCTCTGTCGAATCTGAATGAGACCCTTGCTGGGTAGAGTAATCTTGGTTGTAGGTTTTTCCCTTTCAACACTTTTAATATGTCCCGCCACTCCCTGCTGTTTGCAGAGTTTCTACTTCAAGATCAGCTGTTAACCTTATGGGGATTACCTTGTATGTTGTTTGTTGCTTTTCCCTTGCTGCTTTTAATACATTTTCTTTGTACTTAATTTTTGATAGTTTGATTAATATGTGTCTTGGTGTGTTTCTCCTTGGCTTTATCCTGTATGGGACTATCTGTGCTTCCTGGACTTGACTATTTCCTTTCCCATATTAGGGAAGTTTCCAACTGTAAGCTCTTCAAATATTTTCTCAGTCCCTTTTTTTTCTCTACTTCTTTGTATAGCTGGTTTGGTGGTGCTGAATTCTCTTAGCTTTTCCTTTGCTGTAAAGGTTTTAATTTCTCTGTCGAATCTGAATGAGACCCTTGCTGGGTAGAGTAATCTTGGTTGTAGGTTTTTCCCTTTCAACACTTTTAATATGTCCCGCCACTCCCTGCTGTTTGCAGAGTTTCTACTTCAAGATCAGCTGTTAACCTTATGGGGATTACCTTGTATGTTGTTTGTTGCTTTTCCCTTGCTGCTTTCATTTGTTTGGTCTGGTGGGTTTTCACCTTGCTCCTTCATCTGCTGCGTATTTCCCTGTCTTCTCATTTTGCTTAAATTACTGTGTTTGGTGTCTCCTTTTCACAGGCTGCAGGTTTGTAGTTCCCGTTGTTTTTGGTGTCTGCCCCCAGTGGCTAAGGTTGGTCCAGTGGGGCGTGTAGGCTTCCTGGTGGAGGGGACTGGTGCCTGTGTTCTGGCAGATGAGGCTGGATCTTGTCTTTCTGGTGGGCAGGACCGCATCCGGTGGTGTGTTTTGGGGTGTCTGTGACCTTATTATGATTTTAGGCAGCCTCTCTGCTAATGGGTTACGTTGTGTTCCTGTCTTGCTAGTTGTTTGGCATAGGGTGTCCTGCACTGTAGCTTATTGCTCACTGAGTGGAGCTGGGCCTTAGCGTTGAGATGGATATCTCTGGGAGAGCTCTTTCCGTTTGGTATTACGTGTAGCCGGGAGGTCTCTGGTGGACCAATGGCCTGAACTTAGCTCTCCCACCTCAGAGGCTCATGCCTGATACCCAGCCGGAGGACTAAATACCCTGTCAGTCACACAGCTCAAAAGAAAAGGGAGAAAAGAAAGAAAGAAAGAAAAAATAAAATAATATAGTTATTAAAATAAAAAAAAGTATTACTAAAAGTTTAAAAAATTTTACAGTAATTTAAAAAAAAAGAAAGAAAGAAGAGAGCAACCAATCCAAAAAACAAATCCACGAATGTTAACAAGAGCTAAAAACTATACTTAAAAAACAAACAGAAAAACAAACAAAAAAAGACAGCGCCCTCGGACAAATGGTAAAAGCAAAGCTATACAGACAAAATCACACAAAGAAGCATACACATACACACTTATAAAAGGAGAAAAAGGAAAAAAAAACATATATATATATATATAAAGGAGGAGAGCAACCAAATCAATAAACAAATCTACCAGTGATAATAAGCTCTAAATACTGTAGTAAGATATACATAAAACCAGAAACAAAGTAGATGAAGAAAGCAAAACCCAAGTCTGCAGTTACTCTCAATGTCCACCTCCTCAGGTTTGGGATGATTTGTTGTCTATTCAGGTATTCCACAGATGCAGGGTTCATCAAGTTGATTGTGGAGATTTATTCTGCTGCTCCTGAGGCTGCTGGGAGTGGTTTCCCTTTCTCTTCTTTGTTCGCACAGCTCCTGGGGTTCAGCTTTGGACTTGGCCCTGCCTCTGCGTGTAGGTCGCCTCAGGGCGTGTGTTCCCCGCCCAGACAGGATGGGGTTAAAGGAGCAGCTGATTAGGGTCCTCTGGCTCACTCAGGCCTGGGGGGAGGGAGGGGTACAGAATGCCGGGAGAGCCTGCGGCGGCAGAGGCCAGCGTGACTTTGCACCAGCCTGAGGCGCGCCGTGTGTTCTCCTGGGGAAGTTGTCCCTGGATCACGGGACCCTGGCAGTGGCGGGCTGCACAGACTCCCAGGAGGGGAGGTGTGGAGAGTGACCTGTGCATCATTATTCTGAATTCTTTTTCAGGTAGACTGCCTATTTCCTCTTCATTTGTTAGGCCTGGTGGGTTTTTGCCTTGCTCCTTCATCTGCTGTGTGTTTCTCTGTCTGCTCATTTTGTTTAACTTACTGTGTTTGGGGTCTCCTTTTCACAGGCTGCAAGTTCGTAGTTTCCATTGTTTTTGGTGTCTGTCCCCAGTGGCTAAGGTTGGTTCAGTGGGTTGTGTAGGCTTTGTGGTGGAGGTACTAATGCCTGTGTTCTGGTGGATGAGGCTGGATTTTGTCTTTCTGATGGGCAGGTCCATGTCTGGTGGTGTATTTTGGGGTGTCTGTTGCCTTATGATTTTAGTCAGCCTCTGTGCTAATGAATGGGGTTGTGTTCCTGTCATACTAGTTGTTTGGCATAGGGTGTCCTGCACTGTAGCTTGCTGGTTGTTGAGTGGAGCTGGGTCTCGGCATTGAGATGGAGATCTCTGGGAGATTTTCACCATTTGATATTACGTGGAGCTGTAAGGTCTCTTGTGGACCAGTGTCCTGAACTTGGCTCTCCCAACTCAGTGGCACAGCCCTGATGACTGGCTGGAGCACCAACAGCCTGTCCTCCACACGGCTCCGAATAAAATGGAGAAAAAAAAAAGAAAGAAAGAAAGGAAGAAGGAAAGAAAGGAAGAAAGAAAGAAAAAAGGAAGAAAGAAAGAAAGAAAAAATAAAGTTATTAAAATAAAAATATATTATTAAAAATAAAAAAAATTAAAAGTAATAAAAAAGAAAGAAAGAAAGAAGGGAGCATCCAAATCAAAAAACTAATCCACCAGTGATAACAAGCGCTAAAATCTGTACTAAAAAAACAAAAACAAACAAACAAAATATGACAGACAGAACCCTAGGACAAATGGTGAAAGCAAAGCCATACAAACAAAATCACACTAAGGAGCATACCCATACACACTCACAAAAGGAGAAAAAGGAGAAAAATATATATATATATATAAAGGAGGAGAGCAACCAAATCAATAAACAAATCTACCAGTGATAATAAGCTCTAAATACTGTAGTAAGATATACATAAAACCAGAAACAAAGTAGATGAAGAAAGCAAAACCCAAGTCTGCAGTTACTCTCAATGTCCACCTCCTCAGGTTTGGGATGATTTGTTGTCTATTCAGGTATTCCACAGATGCAGGGTTCATCAAGTTGATTGTGGAGATTTATTCTGCTGCTCCTGAGGCTGCTGGGAGTGGTTTCCCTTTCTCTTCTTTGTTCGCACAGCTCCTGGGGTTCAGCTTTGGACTTGGCCCTGCCTCTGCGTGTAGGTCGCCTCAGGGCGTGTGTTCCCCGCCCAGACAGGATGGGGTTAAAGGAGCAGCTGATTAGGGTCCTCTGGCTCACTCAGGCCTGGGGGGAGGGAGGGGTACAGAATGCCGGGAGAGCCTGCGGCGGCAGAGGCCAGCGTGACTTTGCACCAGCCTGAGGCGCGCCGTGTGTTCTCCCGGGGAAGTTGTCCCTGGATCACGGGACCCTGGCAGTGGCGGGCTGCACAGACTCCCAGGAGGGGAGGTGTGGAGAGTGACCTGTGCTTCCACACAGGCTTCTTGGTGGCTGCAGCCGCAGCCTTAGCATTTCATGCCCGTCTCTGGTGTCCACGCTAATAGCTGCGGCTCCTGCCTGTCTCTGGAGCTCATTTAGGCGATGCTCTGAATCCCAACTCCTCGCGCATCCCGAAACAATGGTCTCGTGCCTCTTCGGCAGCTCTGGACTTTTTCCCGGACTCCCTCCTGGCTAGCTGTGGTGCACCAGCCCCCTTCAGGCTGCTTTCACACAGCCAACCCCAGTCCTCTCCCTGGGATCTGACCTCCGAAGCCCAAGTCTCAGCTCCCAGCCCCCACCTGCCCCGGCGGGTGAGCAGACAAGGCTCTCGGGCTGGTGAGTGCTGGTCGGCACCGATCCTCTGTGCAGGAATCTCTCCGCTTTGCCCTCTGCAGCCCTGTTGCTGCGCTCTCCTCCGTGGCTCTTAAGCTTCCCCCCCGCCCACCCCCCATCTCCACCAGTGAAGGGGCTTCTAGTGTGTGGAAATTTTTCCTCCTTCACAGCTCCCTCCTAGTGGTGCAGGTCCCATCCCTATTCTTTTGTCTCTGTTTTTTCTTTTTTCTTTTGCCCTACCCAGGTAGGGGAGTTTCTTGCCTTTTGCGAAGTCTGACGTCATCTGCCAGCGTTCAGTAGGTGTTTTGTAGGAGTTGTTTCACATGTAGATGTATTTATGATACATCTGTGGGGAGGAAGGTGATCTCCATGTCTTACTCCTCCGCCATCTTGAAGGTCCCTCCCCTATTTTTAAAAATCAGGTTTTTGTTTATTTTGTTGTTGTTGAGTTGTATGGGTTCTCTATATATTTTGGATATAAACCCCTTATTGGATATATGATTTGGGAATATTTTCGCCCATTCAGTAGGGTGTCTTTTTTAAAAATAAAATTTATTTATTTTATTTATTTATTTTCGGCTGCATTGGGTCTTTGTTGCTGCCCGCGGGTTTTTAAAAATAAAATTTATTTATTTTATTTATTTATTTTCGGCTGCATTGGGTCTTTGTTGCTGCACACGGGCTTTCTCTAGTTGCGGCGAGCGGGGGCTACTCTTCGTCGCGATGCGCAGGCTTCTCATTGCAGTGGCTCCTCTTGTTGCAGAGCACGGGCTCTAGGCACACGGGCTCTAGGTGCGCAGGCCCTAGAGCGCAGGCTCAGTGGTTGTGGTGCACGGGCTTAGTTTGTGGCGCACGGGCTTAGTCGCTCCGTGGCATGTGGGATCTTCCCAGACCAGGGCTCAAACCCGTGTCCCCTGCATTGGCAGGCGATTTCTTAACCAATACACCTCCAGGGAAGCCCTAGGGTTCCTTTTAACTGTGATTATGGTTTCCTTCACCATGCAGAAGCTTTTAGTTTGATATAGTCCCATTTATTTATTTTCTAGCAATTTTTAAAATTTTCAAAATTGGGCTAATTATACCTTGGCAATAAGTAAGACTTCTAAGACATTTTGAAAGTACAAAGTAGCTTTATCTATAACAAAATGATACTTGTATTTTTAACATGTCTTTATATCAAGAGCTCGTGTTGAATGATATATTCCTGTACGTAGGTATCTCGAGATACTAAACTCTTAAAAGTAAATCTACAATAAACTCAAACCCACTAATATCCCAAATCTTTCAAATGTAAACAGAAGCTAGGGTCAAGGAGAGGAGCTATGGAGGAAAAGTGCTATTATTACATCACCCTACCTGTGTCTTAATAATCACACAAAGGACAACTGTCATCAGTAGTACATGTGTCCTCAACGACTGGTATTCTCAACACTTGCTTCTTTACTTTGTACCCAACTTTGCTAATTTCCAGTACTGGATTGTACTTCTTTGTAGTATTTAAAGTACTCTATCTAGACATGTTCCCTTCACTAATTAGTCTGTACTTGACTTTTCCCCCCGCTTTGATAATTGAGATAATTGCAGAGGAAAGGCCAAAGCCTTTATGGTCAATCAGATGAGGAGAAAGGGAATATGGTCTTTCAGCTGAGGAAAATGTAAAACATTATGTGGCAAGGCAGAAGCTATTAGCAGAGTCAATATTTCTCCTTAATAACTCATTATATCAAAGCCCCGACAGGATGGAGAAAACGTCAGTCTACCTACATGGAAGCTTCTAAACTGGAAAATAAAATTCCATTTAAATTACAAAGACTTAATTGGCATACAAAGGAAATGACAAGTTACAAAATCAGCTTCCAGATTCTGAATGTGTTAGGAGTTTTTAAATCATTAGTGCAGAAAGAAAAGCAGAAAGACAAAGAACAGTGCTACTCTCCGGGCTGCACATTTATAATTTGCAACTGGTAAATATGTATGAATATGCTCCACTGCAGCTCAGGATGACATACTGCTTGATAGAGACAGCACAGAGCAGAGGAATCAAAGCAGAGAAAGGCTCAGCAGTTATAGCCCACCTCCTCCCACACTTAAGAGTTTTCAATCTTCCCAAATCTCCCCTTACTTAAAATACTCTCATTTAGGAATGGTTTCTTCAAATGAAAAGTACTTTGATGCCAATGGACGTTCAAAGCACAGCGAAAAGTGTCCCATGGTCAGCTCTAACTGTATCATGAGGCATAAATAATAGTATTTTTTCCTAAACTTTTAAACTTTCCCCTTCTCTTTGATGCTTCCAAGAAAACAAGCAAGCAATTAAAAACAGTTACTAGGCTTAGCTGTCCAATTGTTTTAACCATAGAACTAATTTGTGTTTCTTTCCTAATAGGTAGCAAAAGACAAAAGAAACATTTCGTAGTAATTGAAATGGGAAACATTAGGTTTTCCCTGAAGGACACTATATCTCCTTATTTACAGAGATGACGGTGAATATAGACACTACTTTGATTCTACTACAAACTTTTACTTTTACTTATAACATTTAGTTAAAAACATTTTTTTTTTCTTGCAAGCTCAAATGACTTTACTGTTGCTCTCTCAAATCTCATGGCAAGTTAAAACTGAGAGTTCACATCAGGAAATTTGTTTAGAAAAGGCCACAGCTGGCAAACCGGCAACAAAAGAAGGCCAGGCTCCTTAACATCTTAAGATACTATTCATGATTGATTAATTCTTTCTTACATTCCACAAACACTTATCAGACACTTAAATATCAGACATAGGTTTGATGAGAATTATATGGAAGAAAGTCCCCAGAAGGTTCTCTCTTGAAAGAGCTCGACAATCTAAACAGATCTGGAAGGCACACAACATCGAAAAGTTACACAGCATTACAGGATTTAAATTATAATACCAAATAAGAGTCAACTGTCACAATCACTGCATATAATTATGGGCCAAAGAGGGGCTACAGGAAAATTTAAAGAAGAAATCTCTATTGGCAGGAGTTTTCAAGGAAAGGACTAGAGGAAAAGGTAAGAGAGTGGAGTGAGACAGCATGTGAGTGGGTGAAAGACGAAAACAACAAATATTCCAACAAGCAAGGGCAAGCCAGTGAAAGCACACAGTCCACTGTAAAGCAGGAGAAGATTTACATGACTTATCAGAGCGGATAAGGATAGAAAAGTCCACCCAAATGACCAGGAAGGGCAGTGGCAGGGTTGCCTAGAACTCGAGGTGAGAAAGTTTTCTACTTAAGATGGGAGAAGAAATGGAGAGTCAGGAGATGCTCATACCATCTCCAAGTCCAGGAGCATCTGGGGCCTAGAAGTTGCACAGGGAGGATACCCTCTCTACAGAAGAGGCAAGTTTCATATACAGCCAGAGTTGTATAAAGAAGTCTAAGCTTTCAGAAGACCTAGGAGCAAACCACAGCTTCAGGGAAGGAGCACTGGCAGGATGGTTCTTGCAGAAGAAACCTGCTGATGGGAACAGAAATGTGTGTATGCGAGAGGACCCCTGTGGGGACGGCTTCCGTGCCAGGAGGGACAAAGGTGGCTGAGATGAGGAGCACAGTGGCTTTGGTCTGGTCCTAAACACAACCTGGTGTCACACAGCTTCCAGAGCTTCACTAAATGCTAGAAATAGCACCCTCCTCCCACCTCACCTGTCACTGGCAAGGATCATGTCCTAAGATGCTTTACAGTGAAACCTGTCAGGTTCCAACAGCTTAAAGAGCTGGGCTGAAAGCAAAAGATTCATTTTGTGGATATACATAGAAAAACCAGGAATGGTAAGACACAAGATATAGGGAGACTGCTGGTTGGGAGGTCATAACTTGATGGGGCCTAGAAGACTTACTAGAACTGATATTCCTCCACCGTCACCCGTATCCCCTGCCTTGTGAAATTCCAGCAAATCTAGGCCCCGTGTCCCGCTGCAAGAGATCACAACAAAGAGAAGAGCTGAAGGGGTCCTGTGTGTGAGAGCCATACTCTTGGGCCAACGCTACGTGGACGGCTGCATCTGTGTCGCATTCTGAGGGCTGGGAAACCAACATCGTGTTGGGTTGTCAATAAGGCAGCATCTGCTGATTTGGGTACCTCCGGGGAGTACAGGAAATGACTTTGCTAGGCTTCGAGTTGGCAGCTGCCCTTTCCACTTTCCATAGGCAACTTGCTAACTGCTGTCACTGTTTCAGCAGAAAGGCCATCAGCCGTTGCATCAATGCCAGGGCTTGACTGGCTGGGAGAATTCTCCCCCACCTCCAGAGTGAACTGTCCCTCTGGGTGACCTTACTCAAGCAGCAGTGAACTGGAGAACAGTAAGTCTGTTGTTCACTTCCTTGAGGCCGAGCAAGGCTGGATGGGTGAGCTGGCAGGACCAGGGCTCCAGCACCACATTGAGGGAGCCAGAATATTTCCAGGATGGGTCTGGGTTTGTGTCGGCAGCAGGGAAAGTCCAGCGCTTCTATCACTGATCGCAGTGAGTTAGTCACTGATTTGCCTTAGTTATTCTGACAAGCTTTCATTTATTTATTTTTGCCTCTGTGACAAGGACACACTTCCGCCTTTCAACATTAAATAGGTCGGACAATTCATTATTTTTCATTCCTTTCTTTTTTTTCCACTCTTCCGGGTGAAGGGCAAAATGGATCATTCTGGTGAATTATAGGTGGGAAATCAACATAAGACACAAAGATTAAAGAGAAGTAGATTTTTATAAGAAAATTATTGGATTTTTTTTTTTTACTGTTTTCATGTAGCAGAACTTCCTTTTACTAGCTGGTCAATACACTCTTGGGGACTGAGAGATCTTTCTGATTAAAGAGCATTTCTCTTCTGCCACTTCATCATCTACTTCTATCCTCTAACCACACTTTGTCCCCTTAAAGAGGACAAAAGCAACATGAGGAAACTTCTCTTGTTTCCAGCCTCCCAGCCCTTGCCCCTCTTCTCTCAACTATTTGGCTTCCATTATGAAAAAGGTGCCACAAACAGAGCATAAGTGTGTTACTAAGGACACTTCTTCAGTTCACTGCACCACTTGCTCAGCTAAATCTGGGAGACTCACGCACATCTGGCCCACTGGCAAGTCTCAGTGGAATTCAGCTGTACTGGTCTAGGGAAGCAGGGGGACGGCACGTAGAGTGAGACCCAACTGGCGTGCTAATTCCTTAAATGTGCAAGGGTCACAGGCCACAAAAATACCTCCTCCAAACCCATGCACCCTTACTTGATGTTTTTATAGTTTTTTTTTTTTTTTCTCATTTTCAGTGCTCGATTCTCTCCTTTAACAAAAACCAGTTTTGTCCTTTGGCTGTTTATAAACCACACCGGAATGCAGTATTCTGTGCACAAGCTCACTTTCTGCACAGCATGGGAGAAAACACAGATTTGGGGAGATTTAAAATCTGTGGACCCAAAACCCACTGCAGATTCTGAAGATTTAGATCTTACTGTCTCTCGGGCAGTTCAAAACAGCTTCTGAAAAGGAATACTTATTTAAATATGCTTTCTCTATGGTTCTTGAGGTATAATAAAGTATCACAAATCGTAAATATCCAGAATCGTGAACAAGAGAATAAGAACCATAATTGCAGAGAATATGTGGAATTTCCTCCTTCAAGTCAGTAGCCAAAGGTAATACAGCAGGAAGGGAACCATCCGGAACAGTGGTGGGAGTGAGAGATTAGCAAAATGTATGGCTCTTAGAATGTATAATGAAGAAAATCTTAATTTCTAACAGGAATTACAACATGCCAGGAGCATGGACCACAAGAAAAAATATCTAGTTCTTTGCTGTAAGTAACTTTCTAATAATGCTGAAATATATTCTCCTTTAATAAAGTCCTTTAAATATACTTTAACTGGGGTTTTTCTTCAAAACTAATATATGATTAAAGTAAGAATTTCAACTAGTTCAAAAGACTAACCAAGAAATAAACGGCTTCCCAATGACCAGAGTCCCGCTTTCTAGAGATAATAACCAAAACAGTTCCATGTACAGCCCATGCATACAAAAGCATAATATATCTGCATATTTGCACATGTGCATATTTGCTGGTACATGCTTAAACTATATGGAAACGTTTGCCAGTTTCTTCAGATATGCTCAACTGTATATAAGATTCCTGCAGCATTGGTCCATATCACTGTCACAGATTGACTTGCTATTTTTAACAGCTGCTTTGTATCTTATTGAACAAGTCACTATAAACACCTATATTCCTATCCTTATACTTTCAGGTTACTTCCAAGTTTTAACTGTTACAAAAGAAAATGCAATATGCTTTCTTGCGGTTAGAGCTGCATATTTTGTATATATAGACCAAAACTCTTGCAAAAAACACCTTGACAATCTACACTCCTTCTAACAGTGTGAAAACTTTTCACCATCACTAGGTAACACCACCTGTTTAAACTGTTTTCAATTGACAAGCGAAAAATACCATCTTATTTTAACTTTCTTTTTTTCTTTCATCATTAATGAGGCCATGTTTCTTGGCTACTGTATTTTTCTTTGAACTAACCATTCGCATTCTTTACTTATTTTCTTTTACTGGGTTGTTACCGTTTATTGATGCAAACACAGGAGCCCCTTGTTTAGCAAGGAAATTAGCCCATCATCTGTCATAGATATTACAAATACTTCTCCTAATTTTTCATTTGTCTGACTTTAGTTTTGTTTTGGAGTAGGAGGCAGTCTTCTAGAAAATTAGATGTGTTAAGCAATACATCAGCAGCTGTACTGTATGCATGGTGCGAACTGTGACCTGCTTTATTCAGGTGTCAAGCTTATCTCAGGTAGCAAGGTCACCAGGACTAACTGCTAGAAACTCCCTCAAGTTTCACAGAGTCACAGAGGTCCCTACAACGGGGTCACCTTCACCTTGCAGCCTCTTGCCTTATCCTCAGACGGGAACCTGACCCAAAAGTGCCTGCTCCTTTTATCTAGAGGTCACTCAAAAGGCAGTAAACATTTCTTTTATTTGTTCCCCCTCCTTCCTTACCAACAATTTTGCGAAGAGTCAGGGAGAAAAGAAAAGAATTCATTTGATGAAACAAATTCAGCAACTTACTCGGATTCCTCTTCCATCCTCCCAGTGATTCACCCGGATCTTATATTCCAGGGTTTTGCATCCTCTCCCTCATCATCACCACTGACATGGGTTATTGAGGGTGTGCTCCCTGTAGGCGTTGACCGGACTTGCCACTGGTATGCACAGAATGACAGGGCAGGAGTCCAGCCAACAACGAGCTCGCCTGTACTTGTGCAGGTGGGGAGGCGGCGACAAGGTGCAAATCCTGACCCCCGAATTGTTCACTGTGTCACCGATAGCCAGTTAACCTCCAGGGCTCAGAATCCTTATCTATAAGATACCGATAAGTACAGCGTGTCAGAATAATAAGAGCAGTTACATCGCAGGACTCCTATACAGGTAAAGGAGTTATTAACGCAGAGCAGCGCCTGGCACGTGGCAAGTCTTAAATAAACGTGGTCTGTTAATAACAATGAGACCAGCGAGCAATATAAGCAGAGTATGATAAAATCCAACAGGCCTTACTTAAGTGCTACGTGACCACAGAAAGGAGAGCCCCAAAGGATCAGTCGATGGACTTGAGAAGGAGGCCTAAGATAACCAAAGACAAGTGTGCGCATTCCCAAGGCGGGGAAGAGCCTTAAAAAACCACCACCTCAGGGACCCCGGGTACACCAGTGTGAACGCAACAAAAGGGGCACTGAGATAGAAGAAGGAAACAACTTTAAAAATGCAGACTGCCCAGGAGTTACCCTCTCAGACAGCTCAACTCTGTTTGTTTAAATAAGAAAATGTTGACTTACTCTTTGCTCTCAAGGAATAAACTGGATCAACTGTTATCTCAGAAGGAGAGCTAATCCCTAACAGAAGAAAGGAAAGCTGCATTCCCGAAGTTTATCTCTAGGGCAAATGTTTGAAAAAAGAAATGCCGGTCCCACAGAAACCCTGCCGTAAAGGACGGAGAACTTTCCAGGCTGGTCCCTGCAGCCCCTGGCGATAAAAGCTGCTAAGGCAGAGTTGGAAGACTACCATCCGGCTCATTCATTCATTCGTGCGTTCATTTACTCGAGCATTCGTTTCGCTCATTCGACATTTGAGGACCGCCTACCACCAGTGCGCAGCTCTCCTAAGAGAGGGGTGACAGTCATGATCAGAGAGACATGAGGTGTCCACACTCACGGGGCTTGTAGTTCAGTGTCGGGGAGGGAGGAGTGAGGGGCACAGAGCATAAGAATAAACCAATGGATGAAGGAGGCTCGATGGGACAGTGAAAAGCACCGTGGAGACGGTCAAAGCAAGAGCCGTCGTGGGGTAGAAGGCCACTCTGAGGAAGTGACATCAGATGACATCTGAATGAGGAGACAGAAGATCATCAGCAGGAAGTTCCGGGCAGAGAGAATGATCAGAGCAAAGCTGCGGCGGCCGGGAAAGGCTTGGTGTGTTCCCAGCACAAAACGGCCAGTGAGGCTGGAGCTGAGTGAAGGGCAAAGTGCCAGGGACGATGCTTCCTCACCAAAAAAGTCACCTCGAGTTCCAGCTTTGGACATCAAGCCCACATGTCCCCCTTTTCTCTGCCGTGGTTTTCGCTGGCAGCGCCTGCCAGGGGTTTAGCAGCTCCTCAGCTGCTGACACAGAATGCGTGAGGTCAGGACCTCAGAAGCGCCCACAGCCAATGGGTCTCACTCAGGGATCCAGGAGGGGGCCTTGGGATCCCAAGAGCCTCATGGGAGGAAAGGGAAAGGCTTGGGTGAGTGAAGGGTAACTAGGTGCTCACAGCTCCGGTACCCATGAAGACACAATCTGGGGAGGCGGTGGGGGGGGAGGAGAGTGGATTTCAACTCATCTTCAGCAGAATTTTAGTCTGAATTAGTTAAGGGAAAGATAGATGCCTTTTTCCCCTTATTTGCCTGCGAGTTTCCAAATTAGCACTTGGGACAAAATCCATTGGCAATAGCAGAAATTCCAAGGGTGCCCTACGTACAAAGCAAGACCAGGGGAATGAAGACAACTGCTGACGTATCACTAAGATTTAGGTAAAAACAAAATAACCCCCAAAACGCCATCCTAGTAAATGTCCCTTAGGATGACTCTGAAAAGCAAAACAAAGCCACTGATGATGGATGGAAATGAATCTCACCTAGTATGATAATTTTTAAAGAAAATTTTCTACTTTATTTGTTGGCCTCTTTTTTAAAACTTAAAAGTTTATAATCACCATGCATGATACAGTATCAAAATAACTTGTGACTGATGATAATTAAGAATAGGAAAATTAAGAAATGCCTGCTTTTCTAAGCTGAGTTTCAACTGAATGTGTTTACTACTAAAATCATGCCTTCTCATACAAATGCGGAATGTAAGTAAGTTGCTCTGGAGAGGTTAAGGTTTACATTTTTTTCCCCCTTTGTCATTTATTAGCATGGATTAATAGGCCAGTTTATACTTGACACTAGATTTCTTTATTCTTAAAATAATAAGACCAAATTTCTCTATGAGGTCATACTGCTTTCTTAAAAAGGATGCTTATTCCACAGTCACAAGGAGTCAAACTCAAGGAACTTCTCCACAAAGTTTGGGCATTTTGAACATTTTGGGTATGGTCATTTTAGGGCAAACCATCAATGCATGGGTCGGAGAATTTTATACTTATTATACCACATGAATTCTATTCTACTAGTATTTCTAAAGAAGATGAACACCCCAGCTGAATAAATGTATTTTATTTCTGGGTTCAGAATATACAAATTGTTATTTTCAATGGCAATAGCATATCTATCAAGTCCTTCTATGTGCAGCTGTACAGAAGAAACTTTGGTTATATGGGGAATAAACTTATTTCTAAAAGACAAAGAGCTAAAACTAGAAGCTAAGAACTCTAAGAACTTAGTGTTGTTTGGATTGGTATCACTTGATAGGAGAATAATTAAAAGGCATTGTTTCCACTCTCAGAAGAAAAGGTACACAAGTTTGAAAATTTAATAATGTAGTAAACTATACTTATATTCTAAATAAAGTGAGTTTAAACATTCAGGTGTGTGAAAATGTTTTACAAATTACGAAATACTGTAAAGTGCAAGGACATGCCATTATTAGTGGAGTTGTTTTACTGTGCCAATCATCACTAAAGTCCTGTCCATAATTAGTTTTTCAGTGACCGGGCCCAGATCATTTAGAGTAAGAGTGATCAGAATGATCTGATCTCCTAGAATGAGAAACAGCTAATGGAAAAAGTTATTTCATCCATGAAACGAACGTGTTTATTCATAATCTGAGCAAAGTACCTCCATGTCAATTCCTGATTGGTTTTTCCAAGCACTTTTTTAAACTCACCAGAAAAGATGAAGCAAAAAAGATACAACTAAAACCTGAGAGTGTAATTAGTGGCCTGGAAACTTGGAATAAAAACCACGTAATAACCAGATCTTTAATAGGAAGTCAGTACCAGGGCACATTCCTTACACTTAACTCTGAAGAGTTAGCAAAGTAGCACATTTTAATAGAAAATCAGCATCAAGGGCTTTTTCACCATGTCACTATTAATTTATAATATTTTAACCTCTATTATTGTTTTAAAAATCATGTGATCTGCAGTCCAATGAGTTCTATCACTTTCATCTAACCATTCTATAATAGTTTTAAATGTCTAATATGCTTTAAAATGGACAAAATTGTACCCAATAAATAAACTGCTTGCCAAGAGGTACTTTGTTTAAAAAAAAAAAAGTTAAAATTGCCTGAAATGATAAATATAATTCCTAAAGTTAATTTTACCCCTGTCTAGATATGGCCCAATAAATAATTAATTAATCTACATATATTTATAAAAAGTAGAATGAGAATCAAAATATCCCGAATTTAGAGGAGAGAAACTGAGGTTCAGAGAGATAAGTACCTTGTTAGAGAAAGGATTAGTACTTAATCTACACGTCTACTGTGCTTCCTTCCTTCAATCAGAGCCGCAAGGAAGAGAAACAGGATTTATAAATCATGATAACATGAGTCAGGCAGGGTATGGTTATGTAACCTCAAACATCTTTGATTTTAACAAGCTAGAAACCCAGAGCTTGATATTTATTGAATTACATACATGCCTTTCCTTGTTGTCTTGTTTGTAACAAATTTATAATAAATATTTACAGGATATTTCAATTTGTGAATCCTAGCCAGTCTGCTTTCTAATGAGAATATAGCCTATTTGGGTTTTAAAGCTTTCTGACATTTGAAAATGTTTACTTTGGGTCTCTCAAAACCACAGAAAATGCTTCCCTACTATAAAAATCCTGATCAGTTGTCCTTTCAAAACAAAATATGAAAAATCCCTAGGTGATGGATTTTCTTGCGATAGAATAACACTCCTTTTTTTCATTCTTTGACAATCGGCACTATTATTTATACACTTGAGTTAAATTGGATAGAATATACTTACAGCCACAATATTTTGATCAAAGGTGTCAGATAAATGCTTTGCCTCAAAAGGATAATCCAGAGACCATTTTCCCCCTTCCCTGATATGCATGAAACCTTCTATAACAGCCGGAACTTCGCGCACTGTCCATGGAGAATGACGTACGTTACAAATACCCAAAATCTAAATTAAAATTTCAGCCTTTGACAAGGAAGAGCTATCCTTAACAAATATGTCAGGGTGCCTTTGGAAGGAAGGCTGAGAATCCTCTGGCCATTTCTGGCCCTAAGAAAGAGAAAAACCACACTTTCACCAAAACCAATGTCGGCGTGATAAACTCCTCCCGGATGTTATCAGATCAGCCCACTCCAGCTGAGGTCACGAGGGTCAGGTCAGATTACGAGCTGAGAGAAGAGAGGGCGGCACAAATAAGAAAGAACGAAGCTCTGAAAACAATGCCTCCAGACACGGTCATTAGTTCTAGCCTCGGCCACTCTACCTGGAGCAGGCCCGAAAATTCCAGAGTTGGGTTTTTCTGGGTCTGCCAAAATTCAACCTCCCACATGAATTTGTTGACTTGGGTCCATTATTAGTATAATCATTGCTTTCATCACCATGATCATTAAGTTTATAAAACTCATTTTATTGATGAAATTAGACAGAGGAAGGCAAACAGGCTCCATTGCTAAAGCCAATTTTGGTCTATTTGTAGTGGCAGCCCAGGGGACTGCACTGAGAAGCATTCCGAGGCTGGGGACAGTAGAAAGTGAAACCTACTGATTTCACGGTGTTCATTATGGGTGCAGGCCTGTCAAACCTCCAGGGCTTACAGCACATGTAAGGTAATCAGTAAGTATTTATTAAAATAATCAATAATAATACTTCAATAGTTGCTCCAGAGGTCTTCCTGCCTCCATCCTCAGCCTTTTCCAAATCACATTGCTTTAAAATGACCTTTTCTATAATTGTGTTGGATCATGTCTGCCCTTCTCACCCCTGGTTCTTTATTCTCATTGGGCTCACTTATGAAGCATGGCATACAACTTATAAAAACCAGCCACGGCAGACAGATAAATAGACTGGATGGATGGATGGATGGATGGATGGATGGCAGGTAGGTAGGTAGGTAGGTAAGTAGGGATGCTCGCTGGCTGGCTGATTGGATGAATCAATGAGTAGATAGAAAGAAGGAAAGACAAAGACCCCAGATATTCACCCAGGACATCTTCATTAATCAATTGACCAATTATTAATTAGAGAATAATTTTTCTGCTCTCCTAATCCCCTTTGCTTTGGCTCACAGGCCTTCTTGAAAGCTTTGATTTCATTGTAACCCACAGGCTTGGGTAAAAGACACTCCCAGTGAGACTCTCAGCAGAGGAAGAGTCCCCTGGTATTCCTACATGGAGAAGCATATTGAGACAATGCCTCTTTACTGAAGTCTTTTACTTGGAGTAGAAAGGGCAAGCTCCTTGGCAGTACAGACCCTGTCCTTCTCCATTGGCCTCTGCTGCTCTCACTCAGCTTCATCTACCACCGATCCTCATACCCCAAGGAAAACTTCTCATGAGTTTAAATTAACATTCGCAATTGTTGAGAGCAGGAACTTTGTCTTAATTTGTCTCTGTTTTCTTAGTACCCAGCACAGTTTGGACACACTGAATAAAAATGAGATACCTCCAGAGCTTGTCAGGTTAGGAGGCCAAGGGAATAGTGATGATGTTAACCAAGACAGGGGATGAGAAATAAAAGCAGACTGTTTTGTGAGATGTAATTTGCTTCATTTGGAGATGCTCAAATTTCAAAGTTCCAGTAAGATGTGCCCCCAAAGAAACCAGAAAGTGGGGAAATCCGGTCCTAGAGCTTGGGAAAGGGGTTAGGGCTGAAGGGGGTAGTCAGTTGGGAATTATTTGTATGTAGGTAGCAATGGAAGCCATGGATAGATAAAGAGGACCTAGTAAAAGACAAGAAAAGGAGATAAGAAAAGAACCCTGTAGAAAGGCTTTGGGGAAGAATAACATATCAAAGACTTAAGAGGCCAAAGGCATTAAAAAGTTAAAGTAAGAAAGAGTATCAATCAGGTTAGTGTCTCATAATGGTCAACGGGGATGAAAAATATACTTTAAAGATTTTTTAGATGTGGACCATTTTTTAAAGTCTTTATTGAATTTGTTACAATATTGCTTCTGTTTTATGTTTTGGTTTTTTGGCCACGAGGCATGTGGGATCGTAGCTCCCCGACCAGGGATCGAACCCACATCCCCTGCATTGGAAGGCAAAGTCTTAACCCCCGGACCACCAGGGATGTACCAAGTGGGATGAAAATTAAACAGAGATGATGGATTTTACAAACTGGGGAGATGGGGTGCAGAGAAAAGTGAGGCATCATTGAGAGCAAATTCACCGCAGGGAAAGGACCAGGGAAAAACAGACTGTGGTTGGTTACGATGAATGAGTATCTTTCATTCAGACTCATTACTGAGACTATGTGTGTGGATGAAAGATGGCTTGAGCAGGAAGTCTTCAGTGGCCACCTGGGTGGGAGTGGAGGAAGCAGTGATGAGCAGCATGGTGAGAAGGTATTAGCAAATGCGCAAAAGCAAGAAGGATCCTACTCTTCCCGCTGCAACCTTACTTTATATTTTGGGCCAGATGTCCTTAGGAAAATGGTTCCACTATTCCTACGGGCGATGAATGTTTATCCCCACCTCCTCACCCCCATTCCTCGTGTTTCCACAGAGGTTAAGGGAACATCAACTTCACAAGAAGATACAGCCTCTGCCTTCCCATTTACTTCTCCTTGAAAAGGAGTAATTTATCTGATTTTTATGTTTGGGCAAAGTTATTGAGCTTGCCCAGCTCATCACCTTCCTTCTTTAAAATCACAGGAGGCACGGGACCTCCTATTCATCTTGCTTTCAACAGCCTGCCACAGCTGGGGAAGACTGCAACTGTCTGGCTCTGCCTGTAACTGAAGGGTCAGTTTATATCAAAGGGGCTGTATTAAGAAGCCCATGTGGTCACAGATGTAAGCCATAGTCTCCAATTCAGTCATATTGATAAATAAACCTTATGGTATGTGCTCCATTTGTCCGACTCCCGTGTTTGCTTCTCAACTGGATGGGAATTCAAGGCAACAATCCATGCTTAATCATTACCACCTTAAAACTACCTTTCAAGGAGTTTGTTAAAGAAGAGACACAGAAATATAAGTCCTCTAATTCCTCGTTTGAGATTTGAAGGGGTGGAAGTAGATAATACCTAAAGTCCCTTTCATCAATTTCTAAACATTTGTTTGTTACTCTGTACAAGTTCGTAAGGGATAAGTAGGAAGAACCAGGAGTCAGAGACATCTCAGGAGCTAAAGGAAGTGAGAATTTCAAGTATTGTAGAAGCAGGCAGTCAACCATGTAGTATACCAGAAAAGTCTCCTAGGATAAAGACACATTAAGAGATCAGAGGGTACCTTATCAAGAGCATTCTCCAAGAGAGGAAGGGATCAAAAGAATAAAGACTGCTGTATATAAATAGAAATGTATTTACACACCTATAGACACAGAGAAAAATATATAGACAAACAAAAGAACCAAAAGAATCAACCTGGAAAAAAAATTCCTCCCAATTCCACCGGCTAGACTTTTCCAGGCTTATATAAGCCTCTTCCTCCAGTAGATTACAAAACTTTGTGCTTTTGCATCTAAATTTTCCCAGATAAAAAAACCAAACAGCCACAAAATGCTTAAAAGGAAATGCTAAGGGCTTCCCTGGTGGCGCAGTGGTTGAGAGTCCGCCTGCCAATGCAGGGGACGCGGGTTTGTGCACCGGTCCGGGAAGATCCCACATGCCGCGGAGCGGCTGGGCCCGTGAGCCACGGCCGCTGAGCCTGCGCGTCCGGAGCCTGTGCTCCGCAACGGGAGAGGCCACAGCAGCGAGAGGCCCGCGTACCGCAAAAAAAAAAAAAAAAAAAAAGGAAATGCTAAGAACTGTTTTGCTCAAAGAAAAAAACAGAGACTTTTAACTGAGGTGAAGACAGTAGAATGTTATTTTGCTCTCTTGTGCCTTGGAAGCTCTGAGACCTTTTCAGAGCTTAGGTGGGGAGGGTGTCCAGGCTCTGAGCACAATGGGACAGTGATGATCCGGGCTGTGGGTGTCATGGCACTTGTGCCTTAAGGACTAATGGGTTTCGTCTGATTCATCAGTGAGCACCTCTGGGAACAGAGGGAAGAAAGCAATTTTTTTTTGTTTTGCTGCTGCTGTAAACAGAAATCTCACTCAGCCCTGCCCTGAATTCTTGCACAGGAAATCTCTGCTCACCTGCCTCTTGAGACGCAGGTCTCCAGCGGGCACCCTCCAGAGGTAGAAGCGAATGTGTTCCACGCAGTGAAATCAGTTGCTATGTGTTCCATTGTGGCGACCACAATTCCCAGGGGCAAAGCTGATCCACGCCGGTTTTCGGCTATAATCCCCCTGGAATCTATCCCTGCTGTTTGAGGGATAATTATCTGGTTATCCCCGAGGCCAGTTCTTACAGTTTCCACATAAAAATCACCTCTTGCATGAGACGTGAAATTTAAAATCATCCCTTCATAGATATCACTGAGTCACTCCATTACCTCTGGGACAGATATAAATTATGCATTCTTTCATTCTCTTTAAAATTTTGGAGGCACAGGGGGACAGAGAAGGATCTCATTGACACTAAAAATAATATAAGGCATACCAGAAAGAAACAATAACTCGTGTGATATTAACTGTTCCAAACAATAACTCGTGTGATATAAACTGTTCCAGAAAGAAACAATAACTCGTGTGGTATTAACTGTTCCTCATGCTCCAAAGGCTCCCTGCTTAGTCAAGGAAATCACGTAAAGCATGGAAAACTAACAGCAGGCTTGCATGCTAATGACGGCTGGTGACAAGGACTCACTGAATGTCACTGTTTCCTGTCCTCATGCTGCTCGTTTTTCTTATCTCAGTGACTTCTCCCTTCACAAGACTGATGTACCGCATGAATTAGCATCCTTCTGCATCCTTCTGGGCGTCTGCAACCACGAAGGCACTCAGAAATGTCTGCATTCGAACCCTAAGCACTCTTATGCCTGCCCTTCCCCCAGCGCCACTGCTTCATACTGAGAGTTATTTGTTTGTACCGTGGAGATGGTGTTGTAGGAATCCTCTAGAGCTAGTCTGATTTTTACCCCTAGATGCTGCCAAGGCCTGCTGTCACGCGTGTATTCTTACTTCAGAGAGGGCGAGACATTTTCTCAATCAGCATGAGTAAAACGCAATGGCTGTCACTCCAAGAATGAAGAAATGTGTGTGCTCTCGTGCTCTCCTGCTACAACAACCTATTTCACACCAGCATCTGTCCGGTGCTGAGGAGCTATTCCAGATGTGAGCTAGCTGCACAGCCCAGCAAGTATGTTACCCAGACGTCCACAGAGGGCTACAGATGTTTCATGCCACGGTCCATATTCAACATGACCGTGACTCATTTTTTTTCCATTACGATTCTAATAAAAAAAAACCTTTCTTAGAGAGTCAGACCCATGTTTGCCTCGGGTGCCTGAGATAACCTGAGACAATTCAAAGAACAGCATCCCCCCAAATCAGTCTTGCCACAGAGGTTAATTCAACTGCTTGGTCTTTAACGGCTGCTGGTGATAGTTTGAGGAGTTCTGTGACTGGTGGGAAAAGTTGAGACCAACTTCCGTTTCCTGCTTGAAAGCCTTCCCTCTGGCAAAATGCACCATGTAATACTAGCTTTTCAATTTAAAAATTAGAGACATCCGGAAACCACCGTTCCCTCCAAACAGGAGAGAAAAGCACTGTTCAGACGCTAAAATGCGTACCACAGTCACCAAAACCATACGCCAATTCTGTACACAATGCTTTGAAGCCCTTGACCTAATGAGGTTAGTGACAGGGATACGGATGACTAGAACAGAGAACGAAACGGAGAAAGAATTTTGTGCCATATTTCTCCTGTCATTTAACCAATTTTCTCCCTCAAAATTACAACATGGATGGCAAATCTGCAAGGCTAGTGCTGCATAGGGTGGACTAAGTGCTATTTAAAATGTAATATAATATGTGTGTCCATCTGATAGGAGAAAACAAGGGCCCATGGGAAGGACTTTCCAGATAGGTAGGGGTCTTAGAAGGTCATAAAGATGCCAATCAGGAAACTGAAACACTGAACAGCTACTCCCAGCCAATTAGAAAAGTGCAGTGTGGTCAATGGATTCTGCAAAGGAAAGAGTCCTTTCAGCCTCTCGGCGGCATGTACCCACTTCATTCCCTTGACCTCCAATTTATAATCCATTAATTTCTAGTAAAATTAACGTTGTGGGTTAAAATCAGAGCTTGGAAGACGTTAATGGAAACGGTTTGATGTGTGTGCCATATATACTGCTCTCCAAGTTTCCCGTCTTTGTAATTCACTATCAGACATGCGAGGACATGCAGAATGCTGGCACTTCCACTGCTGATCAAAATAGACTTTCATTTTCCACTTTAATCCCAGTAGGGCATCTGTGCTGTCTCAACACCTGTCATGCTCGAATTCTCAGTCAAGAGGAACCACAGGTTTGTGACAAACATACTTTATCATCGTAGGGGACTCCCTGCTCCAGAATCACTACATGGATATTTACACTGATTCGCTGCAGAGATACGGGGTGTGGAAGATCCAGGACACTCAAGTTTCCTCCACAGTGACTGACATCCAGGATGAGAGACTCCGAACTGCACCGTGCCTGCACCTGCTTGATGCTCTAGGAACTGTGCATCAGACGGAAATGGGATAGAGAGGGAAATGGACTAATTAAAGCAGGATGTTCTTTTTCCTTCCCTCCGGGATGTTTCTGCAAAGTGGGGTCTGAAAACAGAGACAAGACTAAGAAGATACATAGAGTCATGGGATACAGAAGACAAACAGGACCATGAAGACTCAAGCTCTCTTTAACCACTTGAGAGGTAGACCAACTGGGCGAGAGACAGCAGCAACAGGGACAACAGTATTCCTGGAGGGAGGGCACAGGAGAGACCCAGATGCTTGGCAGGGGTTTATTGCTTTACAAGGTTTGGGCTAAAGTTCACCTGAATTTAAAATTTGATTTAAGCACCTACAGGTAAAGAATATTTTCCATTCTGAAAGAAAAGGTGCAAGCATCAAGTATGGAGAGAATCACCTGGCCCTTTAATATTTTACTTTACTGAAAACACATCAGTATGAAGACCTCCTGAAAGGAGGCAGAGGACTGAGTACGGCCTCCTCATTTGGTGTTTTAATGAGAACCATGAGGAAGTTGGACTCCATCTGACACTTTCAATCTCTGAGGTCTCCTTGGACAAAGAAGCAAGCACTACCTGCCTACCAGGTGAGAGTTGAGAGGAAAGTCTACCAAGCTTAGACTGTTTTCGTAAAACAAACTAGGTCAATCTCAGGAAACTCCACCACTGCTGCTTTCATTGCCCTCCACGCCCTGCCTCTGATGAGTGGAAAATATATCAGCTACTCTCTGGACAGAGACAAGTGACATAGAAGATTTCAGCGGGCAGCCTTCAGGCCATATCTTCCAGGCATCTAAAATCAGTTTTATTAAACTGTTCCTAAGAAGTGCCTCTGCCTTCCTGCTGACCCATCAATCCTCAAACTCTTCTCCAGAGGTTCGTGTTACAGGATGCCTTTATACTGTGGTTATCAACAAGTGACCATTTATCCCAGTGGCTCAGAACAGCAAGACTAGGACTGTCACCAGAAGAATAAGACACAGATTCCTCAGTCATTTAGCAAAGTGCCGGCTGAAGTTCTCTTCACCCAATAAAACGCCTGCCTGGCCATTTGGAATTTGACACCAGGTTCTCCTTTGTAAGATCAACCAACACAGGGGGCATGACCTTCTCCTAGTTACAAGGGATGAGGATGTATGTACACCTTGACTGTATCTAAGGGCTAATCAATGCCTAGGAACACATCCTAGAAATAGATTGTAATACGTAAGTTCCCAAAGACTAAAAAGAAAAAATATGAAATAATTTATATTCTGTTGAAATGTATTGACCTTGTAGTCTAACGAGAAACTTGTGAGAGTGGATAATGGAACAAAAAATATTTTCTTCAATTAAAAAGACAACTGAGGGAGAAATGTTGAGAATGAAGAAAATGGGATCTTTTTTTGTTTGTTTGTTTGTTTGTTTTGCGGTACGCGGGTGTCTCACTGCTGTGGCCTCTCCCGTGGCGGAGCACAGGCTCCGGACGCGCAGGCTCAGCGGCCAAGGCTCACGGGCCCAGCCACTCCGCGGCATGTGGGATCTTCCCGGACCGGTGCACGAACCCGCGTCCCCTGCACCGGCAGGCGGACTCTCAACCACTGCGCCACCAGGGAAGCCCAAAAATGGGATCTTAAAAGCAGTCAGAGTTAACTGCCTGTCTTAGAAATGCATATCTAGTCCCATCATTTCCCTACTTAGCCTGGCCCCAAATCCTTAACTGGCCCCAAATCCCCAAATCATGCCAAAGGACAACAGAAGCTATTTGAGGGTTTTAAACTGGGAGAGAAGGAGAGTATCTCATCTCTCCTTCTGCTTTTTAAGACCCAACCCACCTGTTATTCAGGTTTCTTCTTTATCCAGGAAATCTTCCCACACCAATGGGGTTAGGTTCCCTATAGTGTGATCTCACAGGACTCTGTTCCTTTTCTTAATACAAATCACACTTGTACTTATTTTTCCATGTCTCTCTATCCCCCCTAGATCTGGGCTGTCCAATATGGTAGGCACTAGTCACATGTGGCTACTGAGACTTGAAATGTGGCTAGTTCAAACTGAGACGCGCTTTCATGCAAAACATATATCGATGAGATTTGGAAGGCTTTATGTGAATTCATCCAGAAGGAATGTAGCCCAGCTGACACCTTGACTTTTAGCACAGTGAGAGCAACATTAGTCCTCTGACCTTCAGTTCTATAAGAGAATAAATGTGGGCTGTTTTAAGCCACTCAGTTTGTGGTCATTGTTACAGCAGTAACAGAAAACGAATACATGTGGCTGCTAGAAGGTTTATCTATATGGATCACATAATGTATCTGTTGGATAGCACTGGGTTCAATTATAAGCTTCAGGAGGGCAAGGACTGTCTGTGTCATTCGCAGCTCCCTACCCTGCCCCCAGCACACTGTCTGGTTCATGCTGGTTAGTCCAAAATAGCAGGAATGAATGAGGCAACTCAAATAGAGACGGTTCCTCTCCTTTCAGAAATTTGTAATCCATTCATTATTCTGATAAACACTGATTAAGCACTCACTCTGAGCCAGGTATTGCTCAAGCCCGGAGGATACAAAAATAAACAAGAAGTGGTTGCCGGAGGCTGGGTGGGGGGAGGGACAGGGAGCAACTGCTTGACCGGTATGGGATTTCCGTTTGGGGACGATGAAACTGTTTTGGAACTAGATAGCAATGGTGGTTGCATAACACTGTGAATGTACTAAATGCCACTGAATTGTTCACTTTAAAATGGTTTTTTTGGGGCTTCCCTGGTGGCGCAGTGGTTGAGAGTCCGCCTGCCGATGCAGGGGACGCGGGTTCGTGCCCCAATCTGGGAAGATCCCACATGCCGCGGAGTGGCTGGGCCCATGAGCCATGGCCGCTGGGCCTGCGCGTCTGGAGCCTGTGCTCCGCAACGGGAGAGGCCACAACAGTGAGAGGCCCGCGTACCGCAAAAAAAAAAAAAAAAAAAAAGTTTTTTTGTGGGACTTCCCTGGAGGTCCAGTGGTTAAGACTTCGCCTTCCAATGTAGAGGGTTAGATCCCTGGTCAGGGAGCTAAGATTCCACATGCCTCAGGGCCAAAAAAAAAACCAAACAAACCATAAAACAGAAACAGTATTGTAACGAATTCAATAAAAAGACTTTAAAAAATGTTCCTCATCAAATAAAAATCTTAAGAAGAATTTTTTGTGATGTGAATTTCATTTCAATAAAAAATAACAAAACAAGCAGATGGCATGGTCCCTGGTCCCTGACTTCAAGGATCTCAGGGTAGCTCAGAGTTGTATGTACATGCCATAAAGCACTACAGGCCTTATGCCAGATAGCCGTATCCAGGACACAGCTGCTTAGGAAGGAGCGATGGCCAGGTGGAGGATGGGCCTGGGTAAAATAATGGGTGCCAGGAAAAGCTTGAAAAGATAATGGCAGCTGTTTTTGATAAATCTTCTAAGATGAGTAGGATTTTTTCTTTTTAACCATTCAAACTGCGGAAAGAGTATTCCAGGCAGAAAGCTCAAACATTTATAGCAACCCTAAGTGACTTTTCAAACTCTTGGCATTCTCTATCAATCTCTGTCTGCTTCCATGTCTCTATCCTACTTCATAGTCCTTACAGAGGAAAGCCTTAATCCTTAAAGCCAAAGCTACTGTAATTACCCACAATCACAGAACCCTTGGAGTAAAGAGCTATTTAAAATGGGAAACTACAGAGAAAGGGAAATAGGAACCAGAGACTTGATTGAGTCTATGGACAATCCAATAAAATGTTCACGTAATGTATAGTTAGAGAGAAAGGAGGAAAAAACAAAACAAAACTAGCTTTGTTCAGAGTTTATCTGACATCCATAGGACAGCCATTGAAGTCATCTGGCTTCTGATACAAGCAAGATGTACAGACCTAAACACAACTTGGGAAGAACACCAAGAGGTCATCAAAATCACAGGACAGACATCAAGGCAGATGAGACCATTTGGCTTCTCTTCTGTTTAGGAAAGATTTAAATACAACCTGGAAATAGCAACAAAAGTTATCTCAACTAAGAGCTGACTCGAACTCAACTATATTCTAAATAAAGGGGAAGAGGTAAGTTGGGAAAATATATATATATATATATATATATATATATAAATAAATTAATTAATTATTTTTGGCTGTGTTGGGTCTTTGTTGCTGCGCGCAGGCTTCCTCTAGCTGCGGCGAGCCCGGGCTACTCTGTCGCGGTGCGCAGCCTTCTCATTGTGGTGGCTTCTCTTGTTGAGGAGCATGCACTCTAGGTGTGAGGGCTTCAGTAGTTGTGACTCGTGGGCTCCAGAGCGCAGGCTCAGTAGTTGTGGTGCACGGGCTTAGTTGCTCTGCAGCACGTGGAATCTTCCCAGACCAGGGCTGGTACCGTGTCCCCTGCCTTGGCAGGCGGATTCTCAACCACTGCGCCACCAGGGAAGCCGGGGAAAAATATACTTTGATCAAGGAGGATTTTATCTTGTTTCCAAAAATTTTGACACATATGAAAACTTTTATTTCTAATTCTTAATAATAATGAATGAAAAATCAAATATTTGCTCTCAATTCAAATGTTACTTCCTCGGAAAGGCCTTCCTATCAAAAGCAGAATCACTCAACAGTTATAATACAGTCACCTTGCTTTATTTCCCTCATATGATTATCTATACTTTCCTGTTCACTATCTGTTTGCTTCTGCCTTTCTCCTTCTAGAATGTCAGCTTGATTTGAGTCCAGCTGGTATGTCTCATTCACTGCTTAGCCACAGCATCTATAAGAGTGCCAAGTCATAGAAGGTACCTTTGCTGAATGAACGAATGAATGAACAAGAAATTCAAATATTATTACCTGACTTAATTCCACATCCCATCTCTTCCCCCCAATGATTTATAAAGCTTTATAACTGGAAGACTTATTAAGTTTACATCTATTCTATAGGTCATCCTCGATTTATTGAGTATTATAGGATTAATTAAGAGCATGGGACCAGAAATCCTATCGCCTAATTAGGAATTCTAGTTCCTTATGTTTTTTCTTCTAGTGTGTGACCTCGGGTAAGCTACTTAACCTTTCTGTGGCGTGGGTTTCCTCCTCGGTAAAATCAAGGTATGTTATAGAGTTGCTTGACGACTAAAAGTATCTAGAATAATGCCTGGAACCTACTAAGCACTCAATAAACAGAACTCCATAATGGGATGAAGTCACAGAGAAAAGAATAGTGGCTTAACAAAATGTAGAATTTTTAATCCTTAGATGGTTTTAGGAGTGAGTTTTCTGTACCCAGAGGTGTTCAAACAGAGATTTAATTATCCACTTGATGGAGATATTGGAGAGAGGATTTACACAGCAGAAAGCCATTTACATGAGATAACTTTTAACATCCCCCTTCCTATTCCTGCAACCTTAAGATCCTATGGTCATGACTAACACAGTAAACTGAAGCTAAGAAGGATATAACACAGTTCCCCAGTGCAAAAACAAAGAGCATTTTAGGCTCCAGTACTCAGCAGGTACATCTGCCCTATTTTCACAAGAGAGCTGTCTTTCCTGTACAACAGGGGAACTTCCTGTTGACTTCTGACCATTGGTGTCTATGTTCCTGACCTCCTCACGAGACTACAAGGAATGAGGGGTAGATGAACATTAGACTTGCTTAGAAGGCTCATGATAAAGCAAACTAAAAGGAGCCTGAAGGGAAGAAACTACAGACGTTGAGATCTGCAAATGTGTGTTAGCTTCAACTAACCATTAATTCTTAATCGGAAAGGAAGAATTTAAATATATTCACATTTAAAGAAGGCCATGTCTTACCGCAGAGAGACGTATAGGAAACTGGGAACAAGTCGACCTGTCCCAAAGAGACCCTCGATAGAGTAGGGAAAAGTAGTCTCAAGGAGTGCTTTGAGATGGCCACCAAGACAACCACCAGAGAGGGCAGGGCTCGGCGGTAAGGGCTATGTGTGCAGGGGCTCCACCCAGGTGTAAGCAGCTGGTAGCGGGTCTATTTAAAGGAAGGTGAGACCTGAAAAATCTAAATCCAGGTTCAGAGTGAAAGAATGAATCAGTGGGCTTCTTCTAAATCTGTGGTACCAAGACATAACCTGGGTCACTCTTGTCCTTTAGAAACACAAAATCTGACATCACCTGCAACACCAGGAAAGACCATTAAACGGCATTCTGCATTCATTTTTACATTAAGTGGATTTTTATCATATTACATTCACTACAAATTAGCAATCTGCACGTGCTGAGTCAGCTGACCTTCAGCCTTCTTAGTTTTTGTAAACTATAATGGACCCTTTTAGTACCAACAAGTAATGTTATGAGCATTCACAGACATATTATAACTTAATTCTCACCAGTGGTAGATGTGGAGCAGCTTCTCTATGAGGTATTTTCAAGTGCTGACCAGAATAGCTGCACTAAGAACAGTTCCGTACACTCAGGTGAATACCTAAAAATACACACTTATTCTCCTTTCTAGCAGTGAAAGTCATTTTCAACCACCCTAAAAAAGACTTTGATGTCAATGTGTGTTAGCTTCAGCTAAGCTGTTTCAAATCCTATCCACACATTCAGGGGGATTCTTTCAAATTCTGATGAGCTAACCAAAAGTTACTTTGAAATTGTTATATTCCTTCCACACTGTTTGCATACAATTTTTAGTAAGCTCATCTTGAGTTCTAAGAACTTCAGAGTTTATTTTTATAGATAAGGTTCCACCCTCTTTCAATGGAATCCTGATGTTTTTTGTGTTATATATACAGAAATTTGCTTGAGTCTTTAGGAATTTATTTTAGAACTAAAGAATTTAGTTTAAAATTTCATGTATGTATGTTATTTAGTATGCCATATTTACATTCAAGAACTTGTCAATTTTACACAGCTTGCCCTTTGGGAGATTAATTGCAGCAGATGGTAATGAAAGTCAGGATTCTGTTGAAATATATATAGACTTATTTTAAGGCTATTGGAAGAGTTAGTTTATTTGGTAGACCTTTCTTGCAGTTTCTTGCACCCTAATGAGAGCAAAATATTGGAATGGAAAGGGTCTGACTCAAGCAATTTTAGCAATCTCTGATTCCTACTGGCTTCTTCTGCCATCACTATTTAATTAATTTCATCAGAACCTCAGAAAGGAAAAAAATTGTTTCATACATAATTTAAAATAATTTTTAAAAAAAATCTTAAATTTTCTCGTAAGACATAGAACTATCATATAAATGAGAGGAAAGAAAGATTTTAAAACATATTTTCCAACCACGAGTGGTTCTAAGTTACAAATGATACTGTCTCTACAAACCTAGGGGATACTTTCGGTTATCAAAATAAATTGGAGGAGTCTACTGGCCTAAACTGTATAGAAGCCGGAGAAGGTAAACATCTTGCAACACACAGGGCAGACATTCACAATGAAGAATTGTCCCTACCCAAAATGTCAACAGGGGACACGAGGATAAAATACAGAAACAGATAGGAGCAGAAAATTATTTATCTCTTTCCACTTGTGAGGCATCAAGTGTACAAAAAAATAGGTAATAATTTAGAATATCTGAAAACTAATAATTTAATAATTAATAATCTGATTTAATAATCTGAAAACTAATAATTTATCTAATAATTTAAATAGCAGATCTAATTAGTACAGATCATATCTGCACCCTGAAAACAAAGAAAATATCTTCTTTTCCAGTATCTGTCAAACAGGCACAAAATTTGACAATGTATTATGCCACAAATAAGACATCAATAAATTTCGCCAAATAGGAAAGTGCAGAAAACATTCTTTCATCATGATGCAATAAATCTGTTAATTACTAAAAAAAACTAGAAAAAAGTATACCATATCTTCCAAAAATTTTAACCCTCTCATAATTTGGGGGTCAAGAAAATAACATCTAGAAAACAACTATATGGAAAAAAACCCCTATGGGGTAGTTAAAGCAGTGCTCAAAGGAAAATTCATAGACTTAAACAGTTTATTAATAAACAAGGACAAATAAAAAATAAATTGAGCATTTGAGTTAGGATGTTAAAAGAAACAAAAAGTATAGAAAGCAGAAAAAGGAATATACATAAGTATAAATTAATTAGAAGAAAAAAGAGTAGAGGATTAATAAATAAATCAAAAAGCTAGTACTTACACTGTTAGCTAACCAAATCACAGGGGATAAGGAAGAAAGCTGATACAATTATACAACATAAGAAACAATAAGAGGTAAATAACACCGATACAGAAAACATTTCTTAAAAAAATCGTAAGAGATTTCTTTGCTCAACTCTATACAAATAAACTTCAAAACCTGGATGAAAGAGATAATTTTACAGAACATATGGTATCACAAACTGCCTTCAGAAAAAGAAAGATCTATTCAGACCAATTACCATGCAATAAAGAAAGTAAAGTTACCCCCAAAACTGGACACACACACACACACACACACACACACACACACACACACACAAGGCCTAGATGGTTTCACAGTACAATCTACCAGAACTTTAAAGTTACAGATAATTCTAATATCATATAAACTCTTCCTGAGCATAAGGAAAAAAAAAACAAGGGTGATTTCCAAGCTCTTCTTACAAAGCAATAGTAACAACGATACCAAAACCTGACAGACCAAACCAAATAGAAAACTATAGTGCAAACTCGGGAATAGCAATGTGGAAATCTGAAACCAAATATTGACAAACAGAATCCGGTAACAAATAAAATAATATGCATGGCCAGATGGAATTTATTTCAGGAATGTAAATAATAAAAACCTTAGGATGAGATCTGTCAACACCAAATTCCTCACTAGGGCACTTGATGTCTTTTAGAGAATGATAGTTTTCCTTTCCACATTAATCCCACCACTCCAATGACAGCCACACTATGTCATTCAGCCTTCAGCATACTTAATGCTATTTCTTATCTCTTGACCTCTGCTAATTTTTTATCTGTGTTTGGAATGTCATGGGCCCCAACTTCCCCCCAGTTCTAAATATTCTATCCACCCATCAAAAACGCATTTAAATATTAACTCATTAAGAAAAGCTTCCTTGATTCTCTCCACAATCAGAAACTTCTCTCTTTCTGCTAAACCGCTGAAAAGCACTCTCGCTCTTTCTCTCTCTCCCCACCCCTCCTCCCACCCCCCCCATAGCACATGTATTTAACCCTGTATACAGATATTTACACCTGTAAGGCACTACTTCTCCTATTAGACTGGAAACTTTTTTGAGGGTAAGGGCCATGTTTTAGGTGCCTTTGTATGCCAATCATCCCAAGCACCAATCCTTCCCTACTTGAAAGTTCTGGTGCACGGACACACAAAAATCCAGAATATAAATGCAGAAAGCAAGCTGAACACTTGTGAGAAATGGTTTTCCTTAAAATGTTACTGCGTGTGCACAGAACAAAAAGTTAGAATCTGAAAGTCAGCAGGGCAGTAACAAAGCCAGCCCCACTCTCACCCCACAGCTGGAATCAGGGTAGCATGAAATGTGCTCAAGCTCCTGACATAGGAACTCTAATTACCTTCAGCCAGCCAGTAATCTGACAGCAACAGCTACTGCAGAAGCCAAAAAGCTGCTAGAACCATCAATTCAAGGCATGGGGGGTGGGGAATAAGTGAGTAAAGGAGTCAGGATGGAATTGTTGGTTTCATTAGCTTGTTGGTTGGTAAGCAGGTACTTCACACACCCAACACACACCCTGCTATGCATACTCATCCTCTTCACATTTTCATTTTCACTAAGCCCAGATATTAACCTGTGTTCTAAAATTTCACTGGAAATGTGTAAACTTGTGAGACAGTCATAATGTCGAGTTTCAAAATGTATGTGTAATTTGTTATGTGCAGCGGGGTCAACAGTCCCATCAGAACTGCACCAGAAGGTTTGCTAAGAACAGAATATTAAACAGAGCAGAGACTATGGGGTATAACGTGAGAAACTAACACTACGTTAGAACGGTACCAAAAGGTCATACTCCGACCATTGTTGATACACTTTTTGAGAACTGGACTTTCAACATAAACCTGTTACATTGCTATCAGGTGCCACTTCAAAAGCAATGAAATCTAATGACATGACAAATTTCTGGATCATTCTGAATAGAGGAGCTACAGTTTATTTTAAGACCAC
Organism: Physeter macrocephalus; assembly: GCF_002837175.3. NCBI lineage: Eukaryota > Metazoa > Chordata > Mammalia > Artiodactyla > Physeteridae > Physeter > Physeter macrocephalus. The sequence continues at coordinate 23,943,803 of NC_041226.1, read as the reverse complement.
ATAAAACAAAGAAGTTGACATACCTAGCGCTTTCCTAGAAGGGAAATGTAGTGCTTTATTTTTGGCCTGCCTCTCACGTTGATCCATCCCTCCTTCAGAACGCGCCCTTCTTAGATATCTGAGATGCCAACTCTCGGTTTTCCTCCTGATTCTCTCATGCTCCCTTATCTTTGCAGACCTCTCCTTCTCTACCTGCCCTTATATTTCCGTGGTCCCCAGGCTTCCATATTCAGCCCTCATCTCATCTCACACCACACGCTCTGCCATTTCAGAGCTTAATTTTATTCACGGTTTCAACCCAAAACTAAAATCAAAGTCTTGTGTCATCAAAATCTCTATCTAAGAATCCTGTACCCAAATTTCCCCAGGTGGTTATCAACTGCATATGCGTAAACTGAACCCACTTTCTCCGTCCCAACCAAGAGAGACGAAATGATGGTCCCCCAAAGATGCCCATGTCCTAATCCCCAGAATCTCTGATTATGTGGCAAAAGGGATTTTGTAGATGTGAGTTGGTTAAGGATCTTGAAATTATCTGGTTGGGCTCAATACAGTCACAAAGGTGCTGATAAACGTGAGGCAGAAGAGTCAGTGCTGAGTGATTCAATGTGGGAAAGACCTGAATGGCCATTGCTGCTTTTGAAGACAGAAGGGGGCCATGAAACAAAGAATGTAAACCACCTCTAGGAGCTGGAAGAAGCAAGAAGGGATTCCTCCCTAAAGTGCCTGGAGGGAATGCAGCCATGCTGACACCTTAATTTTAGCCCAGTGAAACCCTTTTCAGACTTCTGGCCTCCAGAATTATAAGATAACAATTTTGTGCTGTTGCAAAACACCAATTTTGTGGTAATTTGTTACAGCAGCCACAGGATACTAATATCACCAATTTTCTCCTTAGTCTATGGTACCACCCTGAAGCATCCTTAGATTCATCAATCACTCTTGATCACCACTCTGCCACATGAGTTGCCAAGAACTACTGACTCTATCTCGTAAATTCTTCATGTTCCTTCCCAACCATCTGTTCTTATCTCCATGGGTACTCCCTGAGACAGATCTCCATCCTAGAGTCTTTACTAGTCTCCCTGAATCTACTTAAGCCACTCCCTCCCCCCAGCCCCAGCCTAGGCAAGGTTAGTCTTCAAACTGTCCCCAGAGAACGTCTACATGGCACAGATTTGATCAAGTCTCAAGCAAAATGGCTCACTACTGACAACAGAATGACAATACATTTCTTTACCTAAACAAAGGGTCTTCATATTTTGACACCCACCTAACCATCCAATTTTAATCTCTGCCCTCTGTCTAAACTTGGTGCTTCACACAGCATTCCATTCATACTTGGTACTTCATCTTTACTCTCTGTCTGATACTCTCTGTCTGATGTTCCCTCACTACTTGACTAAGTGGCAAACTCCTACATATCTTTCAATACTGAACCAACTGTGTTGGCAAGTTCTCAACAATGACCTCCTTGAAGGATGGGGCCTCTCTCCATCTCTTTCTCAGTGCCTAGCCCAGCCCTCACTCTAAACCAACTGAAGGGACAAGACTTCCCTTCTCATGGCCTCTGACTTATGCCTGCCCTATCTTTCTCCTAGTTTTGGCTCACATTTGGCTTTGGAATTAGTTTGAGAAGTAACTCAGTAAGACACCATGCCCTCATACCCCTTAAATCTCAATAAACAGGCGCTAGATTTGAGAAGTGATACAAGAATAACCAACCCTGGCATCAGGGCCACTTCTTCTAGTGCAAGAACTTTACCTTAAAGATAGACTTCGGACAAGAGACTCTGTCAGTCTCAGTTCTGCTATAGATGAGACCTACTCAAAGCTATTCTTACACCAGCTCTTCACTTTTCCTTCTTGGTTATAAAGAATTCTGCTTTCTTTCGGTTTGCAGCATAGATCAGGTTTTGTACTTTCAAATAATTTCCACCCCTTTTCTCTGGCCCATATCAAATTTCCTAATATTGTGCTTAAAATATGGAAATGAAAGCTAGACTCTAATATGGGCTTTATCAATGTTTAACACAGTGAGTGAATTATTTCATGATTCTTGTGTGTTACATTCTGGTTAATACAACCCAGATAATGTTGGCCTTTTTGAAAATAGTGCTATATTGCTGACTCATATCCCTGAGTGACAGGGTGAGAATGACTTTTTACCTGCAGAATACTTATATGTCAATTCCATTCTATATGATGGCTAGGATAATTTGTCAGTATTTTTTTTTCTAGAATAAAAAAAATCTCACACTTTTGCAAAGAACTGTCTGATGCACTGACAGTACAGTTCATCTTGAGTTGATGTTCCACTCGATGACTGCAACCATTAGACTCAAATCAGAGCTTCACGAAGTTCCCTAGCAGTTTTCTTCACTTTTAAATATGTGCTATATATTTATGTGGGTAACAATTCAACTCCAAGTAAAAATAAATACATTCTTTAACTATCAGTTGATACAACTTCATTTCAGGAGCCACAAACACCAAAAATAATGATTTAGACAGACCATCTAGAAATAGTCTTAGGAGGTATCCTCTGATTTGATTAACCTCTGTGTATTTTTTCCGTTTAAGTCTACAATGAGAAAGACAGAGTTGAGAGCAGAGAACTCTTTTTTAGTTAATCTTCCTTTCTGATAAGGCAATGGAAACAAAGGTCCAAATTATGTTTCTGAAGTGAAATGGGATGAGATAAACAAAAAATTTCATTCCTAATTCACTCCTGGGAAAAAATCTCAATCCAGATTAAGTATGTTTCTATTCATTTAACTAAATTAAGTTCATTTCACTTTCTCATACTGACCTGATAAAATTGAAGCATACATATTAGAAAAAAATTTTTGACATACTATAATGATTTAATATTATCTCATTAAAATAAGATGTATAAGCGAGTGGATTTGCAGTGGAAAAATCTGGATCACAGTCTTAGCTCATTCGCTCACTATCAGATCAAAAAAGTCACATTATCCCTGTAGAGCTCTATTTCTTTTATTCGGTAATAATAATCAGTAATCAAACTAAAGCTTATACCTTGTTTTCTTTCCTCTGCTGTGAGTAAGGCTGAAAAATCCACACAACGATTAAAAGTATAAAGAATAAGATTAAAATACAAACCTGCAATATGAATCAGTATGATCTGTGGAATAGGGCCTAGTACTCTGATGTGAGGAAAGTGAGACTGAAACGTGAAGCTGAAAGTCTTCCTTGAGCTCCATGTCCCACACCCTCTACAGACGTCGCTTCTGAGCTCCAATTTCCTCATCAGTGCATGACACTGACTGCACAGGTTTCCAGATTTTCTTCTTACAGTGAAAATTCTACTGAGAATCTCAATAAATAAATGATAAAAACAAGGCTCCTCCAGTGATGCAGATGTGAGGATGCAGGGTCTTGCTCACTCTAACCCTCCGTTCCATCCCAACCCCAGATCTAACTGCAACATTTTAAAACCAATGGATGAGATTTAAATACGGGTGTTCCCAATATGAAAGTCCTGGTGTGTCAACTATAGTGCACTTGCTGGACACGGGATGAAGTGGTATTTTCAAGGCACTGAGCACTGGGCCAGACTTGTATTTCCAACCATTGGTGGACTAAACATTTAGGAAAGCTCTCCTGTCAAAAAACACCTGCGTGTTGGATAAATTGTAACTAACTCACATATAAACACATTGCTGAGCTCGCCAGGAAACGAAAGATGGAATCCACATAGTAAAATCAGAATGGTAAGAAAAGCTTGAAGCTGAGGCTTCCCTGAGGAGAAGTGACTGGAACTAGGTTCCCACAGCCTTGGATATTAATGGGATAGAGAGAGAGGGAGGTTAAACCTGAGATTCTTAAATTCAATTTGTACTGGACGGAACTTCACCCTCAGAGAAAGTGAACACTATTCCCTCTGCAGAGGAAATAGGTAGGAAGCCTACTTGTCCCTCCCACTCCTATGATTTTAAAAAATGATAATAATGAAGATAATAATAGTCTCCCCTTAGCATCTACAACAGGAGACCAGATCTCACTTAAGTGTGCACTTCAAATTTACACTTCGGCTGTCAGAAAACCCCAGTCCAAATAATTAAATAAAAGTTCTCCTAAGTTTTCAGTACTTCCTGATGCCCAGCTGAAGCATAGGGAAGTCCACTCTAGAAAAAACAGCATCCTTAATGTCTTAGTCATCTCAAGTTTCCATAACAAAATACCATAGACTAGGTGGCTTAAACAGAAATTTATGTTCTCATAGGTCTAGAAGCTGGAAAACTGAGATCAGGGTGTCAGCATGGTCAGGTTCTGGTGAGAGTTCTCTTTCCAGCTTGCAGAGGGCCACCTTCTCTTTGTGTCCTCACATGGTGGGAAGAGAGACAGAGATCTCTCCTTCCTCTTTGTATAAGGCCACAGTCCTATCAGATTAGGGCCCCACCCTTACAACATAAGTTAACCTTAATTACCTCCTAAAGATCCTATCTCCAGATATGGTCACATTGGAAGTTAAGGTTTCAACATTTGAATTTGGGGGAGGACACAATTCAGTCCATAGCTCTTAATATAGGCTCCTCATAATTCCCACAGATTAAATTCAGCCAAAGATGAGCTCATAATCAAATGTTACAAAATGAAGATGAGGAACCAAGTCACCATAGGTGACAGTAAGAAGCACCAGCAAGGCAAAGATTTAAAACCTTGATGACCTCAAATATTAAAATTATACAATGCAGAATATAAAACAGTCATGTTCCAAATAGCTAAATAAATAAAAAAGAAAACATTCTTAATAAGCAAAAAAAATAAGACTATCAAAAAACATTCAGTCAGACTAAGAAGATAACAAAATAGATGTCTGGGAAATAAAAAAGAAAATTTTTGAAATTAAAACTCAATGATACGTTACACCACAAATTAGAACACACCTGAAAAAAAAGCTCTGTGAACTAGAAGACAGACTTTAAGAAATATAAACCAGATTATAGCATAAATTGACAAGGAAAACGGAACATGTGAAAGAGTAGCTGTGAGACACAGCCAATAGAAAATGACAAGAAATGTATAACAATTAGTTTTCTTTATCAAAGGACACCATAAAGAGAGTAAACAGCTAATTCACAAATGTGGTGAAAGTGATACCCACAAAGGATGCTACACAGAATATATGAGAATGCTTATAAATCAAAAGATAAAGACAGCCCAACAGAGAAATGGGCAAATGTCAAAAACAGATATTGTAAAGCAGAGGAAGCATGAATGGCCAATAAAGTTATGAATGGATACTCAAATATTCAGAGACATTTAAACTATGAGATACCATTTGACACCCAAGACTCGGGAGAAATTTAAAAACATACAGTTTCCAAATATAGACATGAACTCAGAGCACTGAGAACTGGTAGAAAATTAGGGCTTCCCTGGTGGCGCAGTGGTTGAGAGTCCGCCTGCTGATGCAGGGGACACGGGTTCGTGCCCCGGTCCGGGAAGATTCCACATGCCGCGGAGCGGCTGGGCCCGCGAGCCATGGCTGCTGAGCCTGCGCGTCCGGAGTCTGTGCTCCGCAACGGGAGAGGCCACAACAGTGAGAGGCCCATGTACCACAAAAAAAAAAAAAAAAAAAAAAAAAAAGAAAAAAAAGAAAATTAAATTTGTCTAACCACTTTAGAAAATAATTTAGCATCATATTTGAAGATGCACACATCCATTGACTAATCATTTCAATGATTAAATATATTCCCCAGACAAACACATGCGCCTGTGCATCAGAGACCTGAGAAAGGTGAAAGGTCTTGACAGCATGGTTTGTAATAGCAAAAAAAAAAAAAAAAAAAAAAAAAAAAAGAAAAAGAAAAAGAAATGAAAAGAAACCAATCTAATTATAAACAACTCAAATCATGTCCATCAACAAATCATTAAAAACTTCTGGAAGAGTCATATAATAGAATATTTCACAGGAGTGAAATTAATACAGTATAGCTACACTAATCTACATGAATAAATAAATCTCCGGAAAATCATGTTGAGTTAAAAAAAGAGCAAAATAGAGTCTCGCTCTATCTATAGAAACTACAAAAACATAAAAAACACATTGTCTACAGATGCACATGTGAAAACCATAAGACACAGCATGATAATTGCAGGAAGTGGTTTGCTGGGAGACAGGGGAGAGGACAAAACTGGAGGAGGGAACATAGGAGCCATCTGATTGATTTCTAAGGTTCTATTTCTTTTGTTTTTAAATTATTTTTTATTGGAGTATAGTTGCTTTACAATGTTGTGTTGGTTTCTGCCGTACAACCAAGTGAAGCAGCTATACGTATACATATACCTTAAGCCATTTTTCTTCACGTTCACATAACTTTTATTACAGTATATTGTTATAACTGTTCTATTTTATTATTGGTTATTGTTTATGTGTGTGTCCATCATTTTTTTTAGAATCTTAATTGGAGTAAAATTGCTTTACAATGGTGTGTTACTTTCTTCTTTATAACAAAGTGAATCAGCTATACATATACATATATTCCCATATCTCCTCCCTCTTGAGTCTCCCTCCCACCCTCCCTATTCCACCCTGCTAAGTGGTCACAAAGCACCGAGCTGATCTCTCTGTGCTATGCAGCTGCTTTCAACTAGCTATCTATTTTACATATAGTAGTGTATATATGTCTATGCCATTCTCTCACTTCATCGCAGCTTACACTTCCCCCACCCCGTGTCCTCAAGTCCATTCTCTAGGTCTGTGTCTTTATTCCTGTCCTGCCCCTAGGTTCTTCAGAACCAATTTTTTTAGATTCCATATATATGTGTTAGCATACAGTATTTGTTTTTCTCTTTCTGACTTACTTCACTCTGTAGGACAGTCTCTAGGCACACCCACCTCACTACAAATTACTCAGTTTCATTTCTTTTTATGGCTCAGTAATATTCCATTGCATATATGTGCCACGTCTTCTTTATCCATTCATCTGTCGATGGACACTTAGGTTGCTTCCATGTCCTGGGTACTGTAAATAGAGCGGCAATGAACATGGTGGTACAGGACTCTTTTTGAATTATGGGTTTCGCAGGGTATATACCCACTAATGGGATTGCTGGGTCGTACGGTAGTTCTATTGTTGGTTTTATAAGGAACCTCCATACTGTTCTCCATAGTGGCTGTATCAATTTACATTCCCACCAACAGTGAAACAGGGTTCCCTTTTATCTACACCCTCTCCAGAACTGATTGTTCGCAGAATTTTTGATGATGGCCATTCTGCTTGGTGTGAGGTGATACCTCATTGTAGTTCTGATTTGCATTTCTCTAATGATTACTGATGTTGAGCATCCTTTCACCTGTTTGTGGGAAATATGTACATCTTCTTTGGCAAAATGTCTATTTAGGTCTTCTGCCCATTTTTGGATTGGGTTGTTTGCTTTTTTGATATTGAGCTGCATGAGCTGCTTGTAAATTTTGGAGATTAATCCTCTGTCAGTTGCTTCATTTGCAAACATTTTCTCCCATTCTGGGGGCTGTGTTTTCATCTTGTTTATGGTTTCCTTTGCTGTGCAAAAGCTTTTAAGTTTCATTAGGTCCCATTTGTTTATTTTTGTTTTTATTTCCATTTCTCTAGGTGGTGGGTCAAAAAGGATCCTGCTGTGATTTATGACCTACAGTGTTCTGCCCATGTTTTCCTCTAAGAGTTTGATAGTGTCTAGCCTTACATTTAGGTCTTTAATCCATTTTAAGATTATTTTTGTGTATGGTGTTAGGGAGTGTTTGAATTTCATTCTTTTACATGTAGCTGTCCAGTTTTCCCAGCACCACTTATTGAAGAGGCTGTCTTTTCTCCATTGTCTATTCTTGCCTCTTTTATCAAAGATAAGGTGACCCTATGTGCGTGGGTTTATCTCTGGGTTTTCTATCCTGTTCCATTGATCTATATTTCTGTTTTAGTGCCAGTACCATACTGTCTTCATTACTGTAGCTTTGTAGTACAGTCTGAAGTCAGGGAGCCTGATTCCTTCAGCTCTGTTTTTCTTTCTCAAAATTGCTTTGGCTATTCATAGCCTTTTGTGTTTCCATACAAATTGTGCAATTTTTGGTTCTAGTTCTGTGAAAAATGCTATTGGTAGTTGGAGAGGGATTGCATTGAATCTGTAGATTGCTTTGGGAAGTATAGTCATTTTCACAATGTTGATTTCTTCCAATCCAAGAACATAGTATATCTCTCCATCTATTTGTACCATCTTTAATTTCTTTCATCAGTGCCTAATAGTTTTCTGCATACAGGTCTTTTGTCTCCCTAGGTAAGTTTATTCCTAGGTATTTTATTCTTTTTGTTGCAACAGTAAAAGGGAGTACTTCCTTAATTTCTCTTTCAGATTTTTTATCGTTACTGTATAGGAATGTAAAGTGATTTCTGTGCATTAATTCTGTATCCTGCTACTTTACCGAATTCAGTGACTAGCTCTAGTAGTTTTCTGCTAGCATCTTTAGGATTTTCTAGGTATAGTATCATGTCATCTGCAAACAGTGACAGCTTTACTTCTTCCTTTCCAATTTGGATTCCTTTTATTTCTTTTTCTTCTCTGATTGCTGTGGCTAAAACTTCCAAAACTATGTTGGATAATAGTGGTCAGAGTGGATAACCTTGTCTTGTTCCTGATCTTAAAGGAAAGGGTTTCAGTTTTTCACCATTGAGAGTGATGTTGGCTATGGGTTTGTCATATATAGCCTTTATTATGTTGAGATTAGTTCCCTCTATGCCTACTTTCTAGAGGGTTTTATCATAAATGGGTGTTGAATTTGTTGAAAGCTTTTTCTGAATCTACTGAGATGATCGTATGTTTTTTATCCTTCAATTTGTTAATATGGTTTATCACACTGACTGCTTTGCATATACTGAAGAATCCTAGCATTCCTGGGATAAACCCCACGTGATCATGGTGTATGATCTTTTTAATGTGCTGCTGGATTCTGTTTGACAGTATGTTGTTGAGGATTTTTGCACCTATGTTCATCAGTAATATTGGCCTGTAGTTTCCTTTCTTTGTGACATCTTTGTCTGGTTTTGGTATCAGGTTGATGGTGGCCTCGTAGAATGTGTTTGGGAGTGTTACGCCCTCTGCTATATTTTGGAAGAGTTTGCAAAGGATAGGTGTTTAGAGCTTCTCTAAATGTTGGACAGAATTTGCCGATAAAACCATCTGGTCCTGGTCTTTTGTTTGTTGGAAGGTTTTTAATCACAGTCTCAATTTCAGTGCTTGTGATTGGTCTCTTTATATTTTCTATTTCTTCCTGGTTCAGTCTTGGAAGGTTGTGCTTTTCTAAGAATTTGTCCATTTCTTCCAGGCTGTCCATTTTATTGGCACAGAGTTGCTTGTAGTACTCTCTCATGTGCTTTGTATTTCTGCAGTGTTAGGTTTTACTTCTTTTTTTCATTTCTAATACTATTGATTTTTTTCTTTATTTTTTTAACATCTTTACTGGAGTATAATTGCTTTACAATGATATGTTAGTTTCTGCTTTATAACAAACTGAATCAGCTATACATATACATATATCCTCATATCTCTTCCCTCTTGTGTCTACCTCCCTCCCAGTCTTTTTTTTCTTGATGAGTCTAACTAATGCTTTATCAAATTGTGTTTATCTAGTCAAAGAACCAGCATTTAGTTTTTTGATCTTTGCTATTGCTTCCTTCATTTCTTTTATTTCTGATCTGATTTTATGATTTCTTTCCTTCTGCTAACTTTGGGGTTTTTTGGTTCTTTTTTCTCTAATTGCTTAAGGTGTTAGGTTAGGTTGTTTATTTGAGATGTTTCTTGTTTCTTGAGGTAGGAATGTATTGCTATACACTTCCCTCTTAGAAATGCTTTTGCTGCATCCAATAGGTTTTGTGTTGTCATTTTTCATTGTTATTTGTTTCTAGGTATTTTCTGATTTCCTCCTTGATTTCTTCAGTGATCTCTTGGTTATTAAGTAGTGTATTGTTTAGTGTCCATGTGTTTGTATTTTTTACAGATTTTTTCCTGTAACTGATATCTAGTCTCGTAGCATTGTGGTCAGAAAGGATACTTGAAATGATTTCAATTTTCTTAAATTTACCAAGGCTTGATTTTTGACCCAAGATATGATCTATCCTGGAGAATGTTCCATGAGTACTTGAGAAGAAAGTGTACTCTGTTGTTTTGGGATGGAATGTCCTATAAATATCAATTAAGTCCATTTTGTTTAATGTATCATTTAAAGCTTGTTTCCTTATTTATTTTCATTTTGGATGATCTGTCCATTTGTGAAGGTGGGTTGTGAAGTCCCCTACTATGATTGTGTTGTCAATTTCCCCTTTTATGGCTGTTAGCATTTGCCTTATGTATTGAGGTGCTCCTATGTTGGGTGCATAAATATTTATAATTTTTATATCTTCTCTTGGGTTGTTCCCTTCATTATTATGTAGTGTCCTCCTTTGTATCTTGTAATAGTCTTTATTTTAAAGTCTATTTTTTCTGATATGAGAATTGGTACTCCAGCTTCCTTCTTCTTTTTTTTTTTTTTTTGGCAGTGCTATTCCCTCACATTTATTTTTAAATTTATAATATGTGAATTTCCATAGGGGTGGGTAAGATGCTCCTGCTTTCTTTTGATTTCCATTTGCATGGAATATCTTTTTCCATCCCCTCACTTTCAGTCTGTAGGTGTCCCTAGGTCTGAAATGGGTCTCTTGTAGACAGCACATATACAGTTTCTGTATCTATTCAGCCACTCTATGTCTTTTGGTTGGACCATTTAATCCATTTACATTTAAGGTGGTTATTGATATGTATGACCTATTACCATTTTCTTAATTGTTTTGGGTTTGTTATTGTAGGTCTTTTCCTTCTCTTGTGCTTCCTGCCTAGAGAAGTTCCCTTAACATTTGCTGTAAAGCTGCTTTGGTGGTGCTGAATTCTGTTAGCTTTTGCTTGTCTGTAAAGGTTTTAATTTCTCCATCGAATCTGAATGAGATCCTTGTTGGGTAGAGTAATCTTGGTTGTAGGTTTTTCCCCTTCATCACTTTAAATATGTCCTGCCACTCCCTTCTGGCTTGCAGAGTTTCTGCTGAAAGATCAGCTGTTAACCTTATGGGCCTTCCTTTTATGTTATTTGTTGCTATTCCCTTGCTACTTTTAATATTTTTTCTTTGTATTTAATTTTTGATGTTTTGATTAACATGTGTCTTGGCATGTTTCTCCTTGGATTTATCCTGTATGGGACTCTCTGTGCTTCCTGGACTTGATTGACTATTTCCTTTCCCATATTAGGGAAATTTTTAAGTATAATCTCTTCAAATATTTTCTCAGTCCATTTCTTTTTCTCTTCTTCTAGGACCCCTATTATTCTAAGTTGGTATGTTTAATGTTGTCCCAGAGGTCTCTAAGACTGTCCTCAATTCTTTTCATTACTTTTTCTTTATTCTGCTCTGTGGTACTTATTTCCACTATTTTATCTTCCAGGTCACTTATCCGTTCTTCTGCCTCAGACATTCTGCTACTGATTACTTCTAGAGAATTTTCAATTTCATTTATTGTGTTGTTCATGATTGTCTGTTTGCTCTTTAGTTCTTCTAGTTCCTTGTTAAACGTTTCTTGTACTTTCTCCATTCTATTTCCACGATTTTGGATCATCTTTACTATCATTACTCTGAATTCTTTTTCAGGTAGACTGCCTATTTCCTCTTCATTTGTTTGGTCTAGTGGGTTTTTACCTTGCTGTTTCATATGCTGCACTCTTCTCTGTTTTCTCATTTTGCTTAACTTACTGGGTTTGGCGTCTCCTTTTCACAGGCTGCCGGTTTGTAGTTCCTGTTGCTTTTGGTGTCTGCCCCCAGTGGCTAAGGTTGGTTCAGTGGGTTGTGCAGGCTTCCTGGTGGAGGGGACTGGTGCCTGTGTTGTGGTGGATGAGCCTGGGTCATGTCTTTCTGCTGGGCAGGAACATGGCCGGTGGTGTGTTTTGGGGTGTCTGTGACCTTATGATTCTAGGCAGCCTCTCTGCTAATGGGTGGGGTTGTGTTCCTGTCTTGCAACTTGTTTGGCATAGGGTGTCCAGCACTGTAGCTTGCTGGTCCTTGAGCGGAGCTGGGTCTTTGCGTTGAGATGGAGATCTCTGGGAGAGCTTTCGCTGTTTGATATTCCATGGAGCTGGGAGGTCTCTGGTGGACACCTCCACCAGAGAGGTCAGTGTACTGAGAGCTCAGTGTACTGAGCTCGGCTCTCCCACTTCAGAGGCAGAGGCTTGACACCCGGGCGGAGCACCAAGACCCTGTCAGCCACATGACTCAGAAGAAAAGGGAGAAAAGAAGAAAGAAAGAAAGAAAAACATAAAATAAAATAATTAAAATAAAATTATTAAAAATAAAAAAATTAAAAAGTAATAAAAAAAGAATGAAAGAAGAGAGCAACCAAGCGAGAAAACAATTCCATCAATGATAACAAGCACAAAAATTAAAAAAAAGGACAGACGTAACCCTAGGATAGATGGTAAAAGCAAAGCTATACAGACAAAACCACAGAAAGAAGCATACACAAACACACTCACAAAAAGAGAATAAGGAAAAAATTATATAACTACATACAAAAAAAAGGAAGAGAGCAACCAAATCAATAAACAAATACAGCAATGATAATAAACTCTAAACACTGAACTAAGATAAACATAAAACCAGAAACAAATTAGATCCAGAAAGCAAACCCCATGTCTACAGTTGCTCCCAAAGTCCACTACCTCAATTTTGGGATGATTCATTGTCTATTCAGGTATTCCACAGATGCAGGGTATATCACGTTGATTGTGGAGATTTAATCCACTGCTCCTGAGGCTGCTGGGAGAGATTTCCCTTTCTCTTCTTTGTTCATACAGCTCCTGGGGTTCAGCTTTGGATTTGGCCCCGCCTCTGCATGTAGGTTGCCTGAGGGCATCTGTTCTTCACTCAGACAGGACGGGGTTAAAGGAGCAGCTGATTTGGGGGCTCTGCCTCACTCAGGCTGGGGGCAGGGAGGGGTATGGAATGCGGGGTGGGCCTGCAGCGTCAGAGGCCGGCATGACGTTGCAACAGCCTGAGGCGCGCCATGTGTTCTTCTGGGGAAGCTGTCCTTGGATCACAGGACCCTGGCAGTGGTGGGCTACACAGGCTCTTGGGAGGGGAGGTGTGGATAGTGATCTGTGCCTGCATACAGGACCCTTGGTGGCTGCAGCCGCAGCCTTAGTGTTTCATGCCCATCTCTGGGGTCCACACTGACAGCTGCGGCTCACGCCTGCCTCTGGAGCTCGTTGAGGTGGTGCTCTGGATCCCGTCTCCTCACGCACCCCACAATAATGATCTCGTGCCTGTTAGGCAGTTCCAGACTTTTTCCCGTACTCCCTCCCAGCTAGGTTCGGCGCACTAGCCCCCGTCAGGCTGTGTTCACGCAGCCAACCCGAATCCTCTCCCTGGGATCTGACCTCTGAAGCCTGAGCCTCAGCTCCCAGCCCCCACTCCCCCCGGCAAGTGAGCAGACAAGCCTCTCGGGCTGGTGAGCGCTGGTCGGCACCCATCCTCTGTGCGGGAATCTCTCCGCTTTGCCTTCTGCACCCCTGTTGCTGCGCTCTGCTCTGTGGCTCCGAAGCTTACCCCACGCCCACCCCCCGTCTCCGCCAGTGAACGGGCTTCCTAGTGTGTGGAAACTTTTCCTCCTTCACAGCTCCTTCCCTGAGGTGCAGGTCCCGTCCCTATCCTTCTGTTTCTTTTTTTTTCTTTTTTCTTTCACCCTACCCAGGTAACATGGGGAGTTTCTTGCCTTTTGGGAAGTCTGATGTCATCTGCCAGCGTTCAGTAGGTGTTCTGTAGGAGTTGTTCCACATGTAGATGTATTTCTGATGTATTTGTGGGGAGGAAGGAGATCTCTACATCTTCCTCCTCCACCATCTTGAAGGTCTCTAACTGTGGCTCTATTTCTGAAGCTGTGACACACACAGCTGCTGTTTTACTGTTCCTCATAATATAAACACATGTTACGTATTATTCATTACATGCATAAAATATTTCTTTAAAATCCTAAAACAGCGCTGTGGAAGGGAGTGAGCGGCAAACCCTGGGCAAAACTGGGGACTCGGCCAGGTATGTCTTTGATTCCCCCCCACCTGCATCTTTCCTCAGACTTAAAGGCACATCTTACAGGTTCCAGCCACAAATCCTGCCAAAGGATAATCAAGGTTTGGGCTCATAAAAGTTGCAGGTAACACTTCCCGAGGAACCTTTGAAATGAACAGACAAGCTTTGGCTTTGAAGTCCTCCCAATAAGCCCCACATCTGCCTCGTGTCACCTTCTCCCTGGGGTGCCCCACCCCCACCACACAAGCTCCTCAATGGAGGTGACTGGGGCAACGTGCCGACCACTTCAAAAAGCTTCCTGGAGCTTCTTCTAGACTAATTACTCCTAATTATCGCAATGCTCTGTATGTATTTTTCACAGTATATGGCCGGCAAGTTTTTAATCATTCATCTTAGTGGGGAAAAAAATCATCTGAACCTCTTTCAGACAGATATGAAATGTGAAAGGAATCCAAGGAAATGTACCAGTACAATGTCTTGTGATCAGATATCTATTTAAACATAAGTGACTTCTAGATTTAAGACTTTTGTGGCTGTATGTCAGCTGATCAATGTTTCCTGAAACATTCAGTCCTTATAAACATAACTTAGTATATTTGTAGTATATAATTTAACATCTTGAGTGTCTGAGACAGGTAAAAATGTGTGATTAAGTAACTTCTGGGAAGATTCATGTGGTTTTATTCATAGGTGATTAAAAATACTATTGCTGTTTTAATAAAAACAAATACACATAGAATGAAAAACAAAATCCTAGGGAAAAAACATTTAAGGGATAGACTACTTGATTTACTCTTGTAAATAAGAGAACATCAGTGTATCTATTAGTATGTGATTTAAGATAATTCCTCAAAATTAGTTTGGTTGCATTTTTCTTTATTTACATATTTTTAACATTTATTTATTTATTTTTAGCATCTTTATTGGAGTACAATTACTTTACAATGTTGTGTTAGTTTTGCTGCATAACAAGGTGAACCAGATATATGCATACATATATCCCCATTGGTTGGATCTTTAAATTTTTACATCACTGTGCAAAAGTTATTGGTATAGATTTTTCTATGCTGAAAATGCAATCTTAATGAAATATATTATGGAAGGAAGGAAGGGAGGGAGGGAGGGAGGGAGGGAGGAAAGAAGAAAAAAAGAAAGGAATTAGACTTTTGCTAAAGACAGCCTACATGATTCAATTAAGTCAACTTAAGGTGCACTGATATTTGCCAGATTACTATCCTTCTCTGCAGAGAAAAGGTCCTAAAACTGCTATTGTTTATCACAAACTCTCCTAAAGTCAAATTTGGATCTGACAAAGTCAACAATTCTTCAGCACTCTGAAAATCAATCTCAAGTAGAAGTTGCTAATAATTATTCCTTTGCCGGGTACCCATACAAAAACAATGTCAGAAATTCTTAAAGTTCTACTTGATATTCTACATCAGGGGGTCCCCAACCCCCAGGCCATGGACGGTACCAGTCTGTGGCCTGTTAGGAACCAGGCTGCACAGCAGGAGGTGAGCGGCAGATGAGCAAGCAAAGCTTCTTCTGTATTTACAGCCGCTCCCCATCGCTTGCATTACCATCTGAGCTCCACCTCCTGTCAGATCAGTGGCGGTATCAGATTCTCACAGGAGCACGAACCCTACTGTGACCTGTGCATACGAGCGATCTAGGTTGCATGCTCCTTATGAGAATCTAATACCTGATGATCTGAGGTGGAGCTGAGACAGTGATGCTAGCACTGGGGAGCGGCTGCAAATACAGATTATCATTAGCAGAGAGGTTTGACTGCACAGAGACCATAATAAATCAACTGCTTGCAGAATCATATCAAAACCCTATCAGTGAGTGGGAAGTGACAATTAAGCTACAGCTGGTGGCAGGCTATAGTGGCAAGTGAGTTGATGTACTTCAATTGTACAGCTGCACCTGGTAGCAGGCTTTAAGTCAGAATCCAACACTTATTTTAGTCTGTACGTGGCCTGCCCATTATTCTACTTACCACTTCCGTCATGCCTCTTTCCTGCACTGCGCACTTGGCTCAGTCACAGTTTTAGTAAGCCCTCAGGCTAACCCTAGCCAAAATTAGTGAAAAACAAATGATGCTGCAGAGCTTCTCTGAAAAGGGGGAAAGACCCAACGAGGAGATACCAGAAGACTCTAAGACTGCCAACAAAAAGAAAGCTGCATTTCAAAGAAAATACCAAGAGTCCTACTTAATTTATGGGTTCATTGCAACAGGTGATTCACATTCTCCAAACCCACTTTGTATAATATGCAGTGACCAGCTATCCAGCGAAGCCGTTTGGAAACTTTCAAAACGGTTTCACCACCACATGGGGACCAAGCACCCTGCATTAAAAGACAAGCCTCGGGCTTCCCTGGTGGCGCAGTGGTTGAGAGTCCGCCTGCCGATGCAGGGGACACGGGTTCGTGCCCCGGTCCGGGAAGATCCCACATGCCGCGGAGTGGCTGGGCCCATGAGCCATAGCCGCTGAGCCTGCGCGTCCGGAGCCTGTGCTCCGCAATGGGAGAGGCCACAACAGTGAGAGGCCCGCGTACCGCAAAAAAAAAAAAAAAAAAAAAAAAAGACAAGCCTCTGGAGTTGTTTTTTTTTTTTTTAAATGTGAACACAAAGAACAGAAGCAATTATTGAAGGCCACCACTTCATCAAATGTGTCTGCACTGAGAGCATCATTCTTAGTGGCTAACCGCATCGCTAAAGCTAAGAAGCCCTTTACTATCGGTGAAGAGTTGATGCTGCCTGTTGCAAGGACATTTGTCGTGAACTTTTAGGAGAGGCTGCAGTTCAAAAGGTGACACGTGTTCCTCTTTCAGCTAATACCATAACTAGACGAAAAAGCAGAGGATACTGAGGCACAACTGCTAGAGAGGATTAACGAGTCACTGTGGTACGCAATCCAGGTTGACGAGTCTACCAATGTTCACGACAAGGCAACAATGCTTGTTTTGTGAGATACGTTTTTCAGGAGGATGTGCATGAGGATATGTTACGTGCACTTTTGTCGCCAACCAGCACCACAGCTGCAGGACTATTCAATTCTTTGAATGATTACATACCAGGAAGACTGAATTGGTCATTTTGCGTCAGTGTATACACAGATGGAGTGGCTGCCACGACTGGTTTCACTACTCCAGTCAAAGAGGTCGCTTCTGAATGTGAGTCTACGCGCTGTGTCATCCATAGAGAAGGGCTGGCTAGCCAAAAAAGGTCACCTGAACTTAACAACGTTTTGCGGGATGTGATTAAAATCATCAAGCCCATTAAAGTGCATGCCCTTAACTCACGACTGTTCGCGCGGCTCTGTAAGGAGATGGACGCAGAGCACACACGTCTTCTCTTATACACAGAAGTGAGATGGCTTTCTAAGGGTAGTTCACTGGCCAGAGTTTTTGAGTTCCAAGAGCCACTCCAGAGATTTCGTTTAGAAAAACAGTCACCACTGGCAGGACATTTCAGTGACACAGAACGGGTCGCAAAACTTGCTTACTTGTGTGACATGTTCAACCTGCTCAACAAACTCAATCTGTCACTTCAGGGGAGAACGACAACTGTGTTCGAGTCGGCAGATAAAGTGGCCGCATTCAAAGCCAAACTCGAATTCTGGGAGCGACGAGTAAACACTGGGATTTCTGACATGTTTCAAACAGTAGCAGAGATTCTGAAAGAGACTGAACCAGGGCCTTCTATCACCTATTGCAGCTTTCAAAAGAGTTTGAGCATTACTCCCCAACCACAAAAGATCCCCGAACTGGGAGGGAATGGATCCGTGACCCATTTGTGAATAAGCCAGGTGAATCGACTTTGTCCGCGCTAGAAGAGGATCAACTGCTTGAGATGGCAAATGACGGTGGCCTTAAAAGTCTGTTTGAGACAACTTCAAATCTCCATATGTTCTGGCTTAAAGTCAAGGCAGAATATCCTGAGATTGCCACAGAAGCACTGAAAAGCCTGCTTCCATTTCCAACATCCTGTCTTTGTGAAGCAGAGTTTTCTGCAGTGACAGCAACCAAAACGAGATCACGGAGTAGACTAGACATAAGCAACTCACGTCGGGTGCCACTGTCTCCCATCACCCCCAGATGGGACCAGCTAGTTGCAGGAAAACAAGCTCAGGGCTCCCACTGATTCTGCATTATGGTGAGTTGTATAATTATTTCATTACATATCACAATGTAATAATAATAGAAATAAAGTGCACAATAAATGTAATGTGCCAGAATCATCCCGAAATCATTCCCCACCCCACTCCGGTCTGTGGAAAACCTGTCTTCCATGAAACCGGTCCCTGGTGCCAAAAAGTTTGCGGACCACTGTTCTACATCACTGAAGTTCTCAAAAATATTAGTACCTCTCAAAATAATTACTCAGTAACAATATTTGGCTAGTGTTTCATATATTAACAGAATAAATACCACCGAATTCCAAGAACTGCTAGTATACTTGGTTTAAAATTTTTGCTAAAAATTGTTTTAGAGGAGAGCAGCAGTCTAGGGTCTGGTAGCGATTGCTTCCTGGAGTGACTTCCTCACCTATTTACCTGCCGGCAGGTTGTGTGGATCGACAGTTTTGCAGACAGCAAAGGAATTCTCCTGTTTTGCTCAGAATGCACCTTCAGGTCTACATACTTCCAGGGAAAAGGACCAAAATAAAGAAACAATTCCACAGCCTTACCTACTGACGGATCAGAAATAAAATTGTTTGGGGATGGGGTGAGCAGAGAGAGAGTCTGGGAGACCGCTATAGGAGGGCCCCTCCAAGTCTCTGAGTCAGCTGCAAATTCCCCAATTTCCTTCTCTTGGTTACCCTGTCTGTAGTGAAACCCTTAAAATAACTTTTTTTAAAAAAAGAGATGCCTCTTTTCTTTTAGCAGATGTACTCTACTAGTTGAAACAATCACAAGACAGCCCAGATTTCAGGGGAGGGGACAGAGTCCCCCAAATAAAAAAAGCAGCCCTTCAAAACCTTCAAAGCTTATCTGGAAGGTGAAGTCAATTGGGAGGAGCTACAGAACATGGTCCCTGCTTAGCAGGAATCAGAGAGGGAGCGTGGGGAAGCCCCACTCTTGAGGACCCGTTTGGATTTGTAATTCTGTGGCTTTCCCCCACTCCAGCACACACAGGCACCCCTTTTCAAACAATCTGTCAGCCTTCCTCCAGGGGAAGATCTTGACTATTTAAAACTCAATTCATAGTGAGGATGCTCCATAAATATTAGTCATCTGAACTCCTCCCGCTTCTCCTCTTGTCAAAATATATGACCTGTTTTGCACAGAAGCTGAGAGATGGAGTTTGGAAGCACGCTGAAACTAGACGTTCAGGCAGTTGAAACCATCTGGGTTTTTGGACCACAGTCTGATCCTCATATCTTCAAGTTCCAGCAGGATCGCTACAAGGTCAGCCAGTTGATTCTCTCTTACGGAGCCCCATCAACACCAACCCCATTTGCTCTCGCGTGCGTGAAAGTATGTGGAATTGCAAGGAAAGAAGGCAGAAGAAACTCCCAAGATGTGCACACAATCTGCTCTTTAAAATACTTCTCCTCCCTTTGCAACCTGGAATGCGGACCGCAGGAATGTATTACGATCCTTGGACTAGACAATTTCAATCATGAGCAAGTGTGAATGTCTGTGATGAAAACAGCAGCTGACTTGGGTCCACAAACAGTGGTCAAGGACATCTTTCCACATGCACTGTTACCAGTGCCTGCCTGGTGTAATAGTTAATAGTGTGAATAAAGATTAGTCTGTACACACACACACGCGCACACGCACATTCTTCTTCAAAACAGCATCTTACTATAAGGAGACTTATACTTGTATAAAATAATGTGTTTGAAAATCACAGGCAATGTAGCAACAATTCCTGAATTATTCTCTTGTTTGTTTAATACTTCAGTTCAAAAGGCTAATCAGTATTTTGTTTAAGCTGCAGGAGCAGGGCCTGAGGCTGACACACAGGACCTAGAGCATCTAATTTCCGGCTGATACAGTAGGTGGTTAGGATATGCCAGGCACTGTGCTGCCTTCCATTTATCACCTCACAGAATTTACACCGCAGCCCTGGCAAGGAGGTATTATCATCTTGATTTTACAAATGAAGAAACAAAGCTTGAGTGAATTTACATAACTTCCTATGTCCCATAGCTAACGACCGGTGGAGCCAACGTTCCAACAAACCCAGGCCTAACTCGAAATTCCACACTTGAGGCCACACCACCGTTTATCGGGAGCTGGGGCGTGTGGAGGCCACGGAATTGCCCTGCTCCAGTCTCCCTTCAAGACAGCCTGCTGCAGGAAGCCTGGCTAACAGATAGTTGCTGGACCTTTGCATCCACCGTGGCTTTCCTCTGAGACCACGATTCCCTGGGGCTTCTCTCCACCCATCTGAACTTGACCAGAATCGGCCCATTCCCACCAGACCTGGGATTCCTCTAAAGCTGCACCATCTAATTCAGCTGCCACCAGCAGCACGTGACAATCGAGCACCTCAATTGTGGGTAGTGTGGCTAAGGAGACAAATATTTAATTGTATTTCATTTTAATTCATTTAAGTCTAAGTAGCCCCAAGTGGCTACTGGCTACCATACTGGATAGCACAGACCCAGAACATTTCTGTGGCTGCAGAAAGTTCTATTAAACTGCACTGCCCTAAAAGGACAACTTCTGCTTAAAGAGATCATCAGACGGAAATCTGCACAGATCCACAGGGGAGGTGAAAAAGACTTACCTGAGAGGCACTTCCCTTTGAGACAGTCGTCCCAGAAGAGCCTGCAGACACTAGGGGAAGACCGTCAGAGGTGAAGAGAGGTGGGTGGACAGCAGGAAGGCAGCAGCACAGAGCTCAGGTGACTCAGAGACACAATGCCTCTCTGGGGCTGGTTGCACAGCTGGGGAAACAAAGCGTATCTTAGAAAGGGGAGAGTAGCATACCTGGGTCAATGGGGCTGAGAGAGCAGGATTTTATGTGGCTGCTGAGAGAGAAGGGGAACAAGGACCCACATGAGGTAAAGGTCTAGGAGAAATACCAGGTAGGAGGAGTTAGGTACGTTTTCTTCCATCGGTTTCTCCTACTCTTTTCTTCCGCCCTGATTATCTGACTCTGACCTCCTTACAAAATCCTTATTGTCCCTAGTTCTCCTCCACCCTCCAGTCACCAGAAAAAAAAAAAACAGACCTGCAATAAATACTTTACTTCTTTTATGTATTAGACTTTCATGTTCATTAGTCTTCATGCGGATTAACTGAACATTACATTTTTTTTCTCAAGAAAAGTTAACTGTGCTTTGAACATGTATTATGACCCTCAGTTAACATTCTTTCATTAGGTCATAGAGTCAGTGGTAAGATGAGGTTATACTTTTTACCTTCATCAGAGGTATTTTCACAGGAAAATGTTGGCTAACACTAGCTTTCTTGTATAAAATAAGAATAAAAAATCTTGCGAAAATAAAATACACTTAAAAGATATGTACATACAATTTCACTTACTGAAAAGCTATAATCAAGGCAAAGGTCTTTTCTTAAAACAATCAACTTTAGGAGCGACTTGCAAATTAATGTGTTCTTTTCTTTAACAGTCATTAGCCTGAATTGGTACCTAAGCCATAACATGAGAAAATAAAAGATTCATATCAACAGTTTTAAATTCTGTAGCCTCAATTCCCAGATATACTCTTATTAGTTGGTTTTAGGAATTTCTCTTCAAAATGTGTGAAATTAATACATTCATCTAAAAAGGCAACTGAGAATTCATACACAGCTCAAAAATACAAACTTCAGAAACACAGATGTTCTACCAAATTCTCACTTGCTTACTCCCAGCTAAATTCATCACTGAGCGTTAAAAAGATTTTCTAAACTGTCAAGGACAAAAAAAAAAAAATGGTATTATACATTCACATCTGGCTCTGTCACCATCTAGGGCACATTACTATAGACATTAAACATCTGGGCAGGAGGAAAGGATCTATTTGGGAGCTTTTGGCTACCATGACAACCGAGTGTACGTCTCTCAAACAGTTCGGTCTCTGCTCATCTACTTTTAACACCACTGCAGGTCTTTCATTTTTATTCCAAAAGCCCAGAGTAGGTACCATTTTAAAACAACAATCATCATAGTAAATAATATTTAAGTGTAGGAAGTCAGTTCCTAGAGCATGCTTCCCTTGCTTCTGTCCTACTTTATTACTGTGGGTAGGACAAATTCTTTCTAATTGCAGTGATGCAGTTAGTTTGGACTTTATGGCTTTTAGATGAGGAAGTCCTCTATTTCTGAGTTACTCAAGAGATGGTGCTTAGTGAAAAAGTCTTAATGAAAATTAGCCACCATTCTTTTTCCCATGAAGAAGCCTCCCTTCTGGATGTCAAAAATCTTTATCAAGATTCTAAATGACACAGAATATGGAAAATAATAATTACAGCTTCCATGTAGTCATGTTTTCTGTATATTGGAGGTGCGATGCACTTTATACACATCATTTTATATTTATTTTTCAAAACTACCTGTAAAGTTGGTATTATTATTTAAATCTCACAGTTATGGAAACTAAACTATGGAGAAAGGTATAACAACATTCACTCCACAAATATTTACTGAGTGCCTACTGTGTGCTACGCACCAGGGGTATAATGGTGTGAAGCATTATAGCATGCCCCTACTTCCGTGGAGCTAATCGTGCGTGGGCAAAGGGAAATAAACAGCTAGTAAGGGACAGAGGCAGTAACAGAGAAGCTAATTCTGGTTTTTGAGTGTCCAAGATGGCAGAGTAGGACGCCCGGAACTCATCTCCTTCCATGGACACACCAATATCATAACTATTTACAGAGAAACTATCTATGAAGAAGATCTGAAGACTAGGAGGAAATATTTTCCACAGCTAAAGATATAAAGAAGGAACTGAAATTAGACAGGTAAGAGGGATGGGGAATTGGTATAGTCAGAACCCACACTGCCAGGTAGGTGAGCTACAAATGGGAGGGTAATCACAATTGCAGAGGTTCTCCCCAAGGATCGAGTGGTCTGAGCCCCGCACTGGGCTCCCCAGCCTGGAGGTCCTGCACTAGGAAAACAAGCCCCCAGAACATCAGGCTGTGAAGGCCAGCAGGGTTTGCATCTGAGAGAGGTGGAGGGCTATAGGAAACAGAGACTCCACTCCTAAGGGCACACGCAAATCTCACACACTCCAGTCCAGCACAGAGGCAGTGATTTGAAAGGAGCCTGGTTTGGACCCACTTGCTCACCTTGGAGAGCCTCCTGGAGAGGCAAGAGGCAACGGGGACTCCACTGGGAACAAAGACACTGGCAGCAGCCACTTTTAGGAGCTCATTTAACCACAAGGACACTGACGATGGTGAGCACCATTTTGGAGTCCTCCCTCTGGCTTATTAGTGCCAGGGACTTACCTGCCTACCAGTAGGCTGACAGCAGCCCCAGGCACACTCAGGGCTACACAGCCAGCCAAGCTGGGACCTGGCCCCATCCACCAGCAGGCTGGCAGCCACCGCATGAGGCAGGGCCTGGCAGTCCACCGAGCCAGGAGTCTGCCCTACATATCAACACACCCAAAGTAGCCAGCCCGCCACAACAGAAGGGCCCACAGAGCCCACAGAAAAGCGTATCGCCAGAGCATATAGCTCTGGTGACCAGAGCGGGAGTGTGTGGCTGGGCCCAAAGGATGCCTTCTAATTTTCTCTCTCTGTGCACAAAAAGAAACTAAAAATGGATTACAGACTTGAAGAGCCGAAACCATAAAACTTCTAGAAGAAAACATACGCAGTATATGCTTTTTGACATCAGTCTTACAATATTGCTTTGGACATAACTCCTCAGGCAAGGAAACAAAAGCAAAAATAATCAAATGGGACTACATCAAACAAAAAGTTTTTGCACAGTGAACAAACTGAAAAAGTAGCCTACTGAATGGGAGAAGATATTTGCAAATCATATATCTAACAAGGGGCTACTATCCAAAGTGTGCAAAGAACTCATACAGTTCAACATGAGAAAAATAAGCAACTGGTTTAAAAAATGGACAGAGGACCTGAATAGACATTTTTCCAAAGAAGACCTACAGATGGCCAACAAACACATGAGAAGATGCTGAACATCACTAAACACCAGGAAAACACAAATCAAAACCATAATGAGGTATTACTTCACACCTGTCAAAGTCAGCACTGCAAAAAAGACAACAAATAACAAGTCCTGAAGAGATATGGAGAAAAGGGAACCCTTGTGCATTGTCAGTGGGAATGTAAATTGGTGCGGCCCCTGTGGAAAACACTATGGAGCTTCCTCAAAAAAAACCAGATTGCTGGTTATACACCTCTCTCCCCAACTCCCATTCACACTGGTAGCCTGAAATTAGCCACGCTTGGCACATGCTAAAAATTAGGCCTCTTTTCTCCCTGAGAGCCAAATTACTAGCATAGCACTCTCCTCCTAAAAATATACTGCCTCCCCCAACAAGGAAATATGCTTCATGAAGGTAGAGTTTTGTCTGTTTTGATCAATGCTTTCTCCACAAGACCTGTAGTGCTTGGCACATTGTAAGAGGTAAATATTTGTTGAATGAAATAATATTTGTCATAGCTCCTACGCTCAAGCAGATTGAAAGACGACTACCCAAACTCCAGTATTCCATTTTCAGAACTTGGATAAACACATTCTGTGGTTCAGAAAGTCTGGCCCTTTCCCAAGCCTACTTCATCTGCTCATAAAGGGGTCTCCTCAAAAAGGGAACCCTCCTACATTGTTGGTGGGAACGTAAGTTGGTGCAGTCACTGTGGAAAACAGTATGGAGGTTCGTCAGAAAACTAAAAATAGAATTACCACATGATCCAGCAATCCCACTTCTGGGCATATATCCAGACAAAACTATAATTCAAAAGATACATGCACCTCTATGTTCATAACAGCAGTATTCGCAATAGCCAAGACATGGAAACAACCTAAATGTCCATCGACAGATGAATGGATAAAGAAGATGTAGTACATATATACAATGGAATACTACTCAGCCATAAAAAAGAACAAAATAATGCCATTGGCAGCAACATGGATGCAACTAGAGATGATCATATTAAGTGAAGTAAGTCAGACAGAGAAAGGTAAATACCATATATCACTTATACATGGAATGTAAAATATGACACAAATGAACCTATCTATGAAACAGAAACAGAATCATGGGCACAGAGAAGAGACTGGTGGTTGCCAAGGGAAAGGGGGCTGGAGAAGGGATGGAGTGGGAGGTTGGGGTCAGCAGATGTCAGCTTTTATATATAGGATGGGTAAACAACAAGGTCCTACTATAGAGCACAGAGAACTATATTCAGTACCCCACGATAAACATAATGGAAAAGATTATAAAGAAAGAATGTGTGTGTGTGTATATATATACATATATGTATAACTGAATCACTTTGCTGTACAGCAGTAATTAATACAACACTGTAAATTAACTATACATAAAGTAAAGGGGTCTCCTCTCTGCCTGCATGGCTGCTGAGAAGAAGGTACAGGACTCGCCAGTGAACCTTAGTCCCTGGAAATACCTCCAACTGAAAAAGGGCAAACAGCAAATTGTGAAAAGTACGACACAGCTGGCTTTCACTTTTATTGTAACCTGTTAGAACAAATACCAAACTACAGGCGATATGGTGTGCTATGAATAAAATTGCAGAAAAAGGTTTGGGCTCCTTTAAAATACACTATTTAGAATGTGAAACTACTTTTTTTTTTTAAAGTCAAGGAGCAGTTTACCAGGAGCTCTGAAGGGAACACCAAGCTGACAAGGACCTGTAGAGTTGAAATAGGATTCTTTCACTTATCTAAGGATAGCTCTGTGTTAAGTGAGGTGTTTCCATCAGAGACAGCACATGGCTGGCCCGCTGAAAAGTGTTAACGGGAGCTTAACTAGATTTTAGCGAAAATAGTTGAGTGTTAGCGAGCTTGTTGAAATCCGTGGAGGCGGTCAGAATTCTGTTGGGAAGTTGGCAGAATCTCTGGCAAAGCTAATAGACGCAAAGTATTGGATTAATTGGGCCAAGAGTACATAGTTTGTACTTAGTGTGCAAAGAGGTTCATTTTTCATAAATAACACTTTCTAACTTTCCTTACATAGGTGTTACCAATATAACCCAAATAACTCATTTATAATTGCATAGTTTATTAGTAAAAAGTTCCTTATAATTTTCCTTATTTTCAGCCATTATCAGTGGTAGTGAGTTAAGACATCCTTGGCAGCAAAGTTACCAGAACTCTGGTCTGGCCACAGAGGAACCCGGCCTGATGTGTGTCTCGTGCTTTCGATCCCCTCAACGCATCAGACCCATTATTTCACGTGATCTACCAACAATTCTGTAAGGGAGATATGACAATCCTCATGTTATAATTATGAAAACCGAAGCCCAAGGAGGTTACAGCTTACCAGTTAGGGCAAATATGGTCACTAAAATCCCAGACCACAGACTCCAGAAACCTACTGCTCTTTCTACCACATGATGCGGGGTCTACTGGAATAAAATTCAGTCTATTCGGGGATGTGCTGGGCCTGGGTAGACGTGAGGATGCCCCAGCTGAGCCTCAGGTAGAGGCATCTTACGGAAGCTCTACGGTCCTGATCCCTGAGTCTTATCTGGCTAAATTCCACCTTGAGCTTAGGGTACTGCATAAGGCTTACAGCCAGTAGCACCCAAGTCACTGAGCTGAGAATCATCTGGGAAAAGGCAGGAGTAGGGGACCTCTGCCTGGTGCCTCCAATGCATGTTGGCAGGAAATGATCCTTTCATGTGACACCACCTGTACTGCATCTTCCTCTGTTAAATGTTCCTGAAAAATGTCTTAGAAACACATCCTCTGTGTCACTAAAGACACTTCAGTAACTGAATCCTTAATTCAATACGTGAAAACATCATCTTATTTTGAAGGGTGAGAACAGGTAGGAGTACGGGAAGGGCAATGTATTATTTCGGGTTGAGTCTCCTGATAAAAATACTGGCTTTTGAACAACATAATTCTTTTTCCCCAAAACATAAATTATTTCTCTTCTGCTCAGTGTCACAAATATTTTTACCTCCTATGGAAAGAACATTGTGCTGGGTGTCAAAAGATATAACGATGAATAAGAAATGATTTCTTCCCTGGAGGAATCATTGATCTAATGAAAAGATGGAAATCTTTCTAGAATAGATTTTTACATGTGTCTACCTTCTTAAGAATAATATTACACAGCTTGTCCTCGGTGACTTAGGGCATCATTACGAATATCCGCTGCCGTCCTGATAACAACAATGGGCACAGCTGTAGTTAAGTTAACCAAGAACTTGCCATCCACCTCTTTGAATTGGCTAGATGGATGGATGGATGGATGGACAGAAAGACAGATACAAATATCCCTTTGCGCTCTGGTCTTGTTCCCATTCTTCCCATGCCATATATGAACTGAAGACCTGCCGTGTGACAAATGTGCTTTGAACAAGCACAGAACTGCCTTTAGTCTTCACTGAGGCACAGGGAGGGCTGAAGCCTTCTGCGATCAGCACCCTGCTGAGTCCCCAGAGCTGCCCTGAAGGTCACTTCTTACTGCTGGGCCACTCTCTGACGTCAGTGTCACCCACCCACCCCCCTCTTGTCACTTGAATTTCCACACCACTGGCACGCCCCCCTTCCAATCTCTGCCAATCACTCTGCGACTCTTCACTCTCTTTGTTGTCCTCGAATTACACTGTACCTAAGACGCCTAGCAGAGGGCAGTCACAGAGCAGGCGCTGGAGAAAGGCTGGTTTTTGACGTGACACTTTTCCCAGTCTCTGCATCTTTCACAGG
Source organism: Physeter macrocephalus (assembly GCF_002837175.3). NCBI lineage: Eukaryota > Metazoa > Chordata > Mammalia > Artiodactyla > Physeteridae > Physeter > Physeter macrocephalus. Next base: position 23,915,853 of record NC_041226.1, on the reverse strand, counting down.
ATCAGGTGGATACATACAAGAGACTGCTCCTCTTTGCGGTCAGCAAACCCACAAATCACAATCTATCACTTTTTATTTGTGCATATCTGTGAATAAAGTTTTCTTTTTTTCCTCTCACCCCTGCATGACGCTCATTATGCTTGCCATAACTCATTCGTAACAGTATATAGTTCAATAGCTTAAAAGCTCCTTATTATTTTCATAAATTTTCTCCACCCAGCAGTTCTATTTTAATAAAATAGTCACTTTGGCTTTATTTATATTTTTATAAATAATTTATATTTCGGTTATAACGAATAATTCTGGGTCTGAGTTATGTTGTCGTGGATACACAATTTGAGCTTTCTAGAAGCAGCATCACCGCCATTCCGATGCTGCTTCCTCTTACCTAATGATGACAAACCTACAGATGAGATGAAAGTCTAAGGTTCGCAGCTAAAAGGCAAAGCAATTATAAAGTATGGCACGTGTAGCATCTAATTATTTCTCTCCGTATAACTTCACACTTGCATTTGAAAAAAAAGGTTCTTGTCTTATTTGTAACATAAACCATGTCATGGAATCCTTTTATTTATTTTATTTTATTTTATTTTATTTTATTTTATTTTAGGCTGCGTTGGGTCTTTGTTGCTACATGCAGGCTTTCTCTAGTTGTGGTGAGCGAGGGCTACTCTTCATTGCGGTGTGCGGGCTTCTCATTGCAGTGGCTTCTCTTGTTGTGGAGCACAGGCTCTAGGTGCACGGGATTCAGTAGTTGCAGCATGCAGGCTCAGTAGTTGCAGCACGCGGGCCCCAGAGAGCATGGGCTTCAGTAGTTGTGGTGCAGGGGCTCAGTAGTTGCAATGCATGGGCTCTAGGGTGCACAGGCTCAGTAGTTGTGGCTCACAGGCTCTACAGCACAGGCTCAGTAGTTGTGGGTCAAGGGCTTAGTTGCTCTGTGGCGTGTGGGATCTTCCCGGACCAGGGATCAAACCCGTGTCCCTGGAGAATCCTTTTATTTTAATCTCCTTGCAGGCTCTCATTAAAGCTAGCACACATATAATTGCATTGAAAACTGATAACTAGTACACTATTATGGCATAAGAATTAATGTAAGATGCATTAACAAATATTAAAATAACTGTTACAAATACAAGAAAAACATGACTGCGCTACACTCTTAGGGGCTTCATTTATGTAAGAATTTTTCCCATCTCCTTCCTGTTCACCCAGACAACAGCCAGATAAATGACAGTCTCTAATCTTTACTGATAGGGTTGTTTTCTCAGAGAATAACTTCCTATGATCCCCCGTTTTGAAATTTTGCACCTCTCATGAGTATATGAAAATCCCAGCATTTCACTTTGCCCCATTTCAAATTTATATGGCAGAGTTCCAAACGCTGGGAGCTGCAAAGTGCGCGTTCTTAGGACGTATCAACCATCTGCCCTGGTCATCAAGACAGAGTCCAGACATCAAAGTGCTCATGGCATTTATGTAATGTTTTTGTGATATTTTGCAGGTGATAAATGGAGTCTAGCTTTTCGAAACTCAGACCCATTTAATTCCGCGCACGTGAGTACTTTTCTTGTGCTGTGTATTCAGCTGTGCATGTTTGTACTTGCTCACTTGCCTCTCCCCCCACCGCCCCTGCCATCTCTCTCTCTCCCTCTCACTCACTCGCTCAGGCTCTTGCGCTCTCTCGCTCTCACACACACAGACACACACACACACACACACACACACACACACACAGTCTGAGAGCAAATCATGTAGGCGCCCCAGAAAGGCTAAAGGTTTGATACCCATTCAAACTGATATTTCTAAAGTATTTACTCAACCTTTTTAAAGTGGAATTGGGGAAAACTTATTTTCTATTAAGAAAAGTGTGTATCTCTTCATGGTTAGTTAACAGAGCTAGTTCACACACTGAATGAACATATCACTTTCTTGAGCTTCAATTTCTTTTTTCACAATGTTTTGGTCTCATTGCTGGCTAAAATTAGTTACTCATACTCATGAGGGAAGCAGTAACCTACACATATAGAGTTACAAAGTGGATCGCAGAGTTCCTTGGTTTGTTTGTTTACGTTCAGGTTGTCAAAACATTTTCCACTTTTCCCTGGTCCTTTTCTCAGTTCAGTCTTCTTTTCTCTTCAGTCTTCCTGGCTTCTTACAATTTACCAAACCAAGCAAAATCTTGGAAAGCACACTAACTACTTTCAAATTTAGATACTAAAAATAAATGTACGGCATGGTGACGATAGTTAATAACACTGTAATATATTTGAAAGCTGCTAAGAAAATATACCTTAAAAGTTTCCATCACAAGAAAGAAAAATTGTAATTGTGTGTGGTGATGGATGTTAACTAGGCTTACTGTGGCGATCATTTTACAATACATACATATATCAAATCATTACGTTGTACACCTGAAACTAATATATATTATGTTATATTCAATTATACCTCAATAAAAGAAAATAAATTTAAAAATAAATAAATCACTCATTTACAATAAACAGACCTATATAAAATACTACTCAGTATAAGAATTTCAACTGACTGTGAATTGCCAAATTCAGGTGATTGCAATTGTGGGGAGGCTTGCTGTAACATTGTGCAACATATCTAATATAGTTCAGCAATGCCAACAATTATTGTTATCTTGCTCCCACCCCTATGAGGGGGCTGGAATAAATTCTGTCTTGCCAACTGCCTAAGTGTTACACATGGAAACCTGAGTTAACAGGTGCCATGTTTCCTGTTTACACCAATGATATTCCATTGGTATACATTGGTGCCAGAAGAAGCTGCCTTTCCTTAATTCAGATCTGTTCACCCAGATACGCACATGTATCCCTGGATCCATCTGTTAGGCATCAAGAATTACAATACTTGGAAGGCTAATCCTCCAGTCTAAATGTTTAAATGTTAAATGCTAAATTACGTTGCAGGATCTGAAGCGAGGAAGTTGCAAACATGACTCAGTCACACATCTGCTGCAGTCCTGTCCAGATGTCAGAATGCATCAGTCATTTCAGATTAATTTATAATGAGAGAAATCAAGGAACGACCCATGTAGTCTCAAAGGTCTACTTAGATGATGGTGAAGACCTATGATGCTCCCTGAAGTATGGCTGACTCTCCGATCTTATTAAGGATATATGTTTCTGACATTTTAAATATCTTACGTCAGTGATTTTAGCCACTTGGGAAAAAACGTTGCAGCATGTAATTTAAGGTCATTTCAACAGAGCCAGTTCAATCTTAAATCATCATTTCTAATGCATTCTAGCAATGCTTCTTTTGTGAAGCCACTCTGCACAATAGTGCCAGTGACCACGGAATGTGACTGAACAACAAATTACTTGTAGAGTTTGCAAAACAAGTCAACCTCTCAGCAGTTGGGAGCTTTGCCTAAGAGCCTGTGCTTGCCCCTGGCATGGTACCTTGCTCTTCTTCATCAGTTTCAGCAATGCCACATTGCTTTCCAGCCTCCTAACTCACTGGCCTCACAAACACAGACTCCCTAAGTGCTCTCAAAGATGCTGGTTATCACCTTCCAGGGAGACACTTTCTTTTCCTTTGTGCAAACTCTGCATTTTTTTTCTGTCATTCATATCCAATCAATCACTGTCAACAGTCATCTTCACATATGAATATTAATACTAATATTATTAGAGGATTCTTGGTAATCTGTCTTGTGGGTAGAGTTGAAAGGGGGTGACCCTAAGCAAGCAATCCAAAGGAAAATCATTTTAACTAAAAGCTGACCTCTGTGAAGCAGTCAGAGAGAGCAGATTAATGTCCCAGATAGGCTCATTGTGAATAAGATGGTGTGTATTACAACTAGGAAGGGCCAACCAAGTAGATCTCACTTGACTGGCCCAGTTGACAGTAGCAGAACATGTGGGAAATGAAAACACAGATATATCCTGTATGGGTTACTCATATTCTTGTAAGTCACTAATTTGAGAGCATCATATTTGATGATTGAGAAAGATCTAGAAGGGAATTGGATTATCATTGACAAACAGTTCTAAATGGATAGAAATAACATCTTTGTTGGTGCCCCATCTGTCATCAGCTATAAAGGGCAGATTTATTATTATTTTTTTTTTTTTGCTAAAGTCATGGGAATAGAATTATGGGTTCTTTCCAAAAAAGTAAAAAGAAAGCAGACTTTATGACTCCTGGAAAGTTTTTACCCAAGAATTCCTGCAGGGTGATTTGAAAATTAATGCTTTTTCCTCCAGGGGAACTTGTATAAAAAAATTAATTTGATAACCAATTAATTATCATAAATTCTCCTCAGTATTTTTCTCACCAAGACTTTTATGACTCTCAAAATAAATCAGCAGCATTATGATCTGTGCCTTCCACTATAGCCCAGTACTTTGTTCCATAAGTGCAATACAATACATTTCATTTCCCATCGTCTAACACTATCTTTGCAAACAAATATTAAGCCTTACATTTTATAATAAATAGTTCCAGATGATAAAAACTGTACTTAAATATTTCTGAGTGATAACAAAAGTTTACACTAGTTGCCTGCTTAGTTTTTTCAGACATTGCCAAACTGTTTTCCAAGGTGGCTGTACAATTTCACATTCCTACCAGCAATCTATCAGTGATCTAGTTTCTCTGCATCCTTGCCAGCATTTGCTGTTGTCACTAGTTTTAATTTAGCCATTCTGATAGATGTATAGTGATTTGGCATTGTGGTTTTAATATGCAATTCCATGATGACTAATACTATCCAACGTTTTCACATGCTTATTGGCTACCTGCATATACCCTTTGGTGAAATTCTCCAGGTCTTTTCCCACTTTCTAATTAGATTGTTTTTCAGTGTTGACTTTTGAGAGTTCTTTATATATTCTAGGGTAGTAGTTCTCTCAGATAAGTGGTTTGCAAACATTTTCTCCCAGTCTGTAGCTTACATTTTTATTCTCCCAACAGAGTCTTTGGCAGATCAAAACAAGTTAAAATTAATGAAATCTGAAAAATTCTGATTTATTTATTTTTTCTTTTGTGGATCATGCTTTTGGCATCAAGTTTAAGAACTCTTTGTCTATGCCTAGATCCCAAAGATTTCATCCTACTTTTTTCTAACAGTTTTGTACTTAACTCTATGATCTATTTTGAGTTAATTTTTGTATAAGGTGTGAAACTGAGATTGAGGTTCATTTTTCACCTATAAATGTTATTGCTCCAGCACTGTGTGTTAAAATAGGTATACTGCCTCCAATGAATTGCATTTGCACCTCTGTCAAAAGTCAACTGTGCACATTTGTAGGGGTCTTTGACTGGGGTCTCTATTCTCCTCCATTGATTTATGCATCTATCCCTCCACCAAAACCACAGTCTTGATTATAGGGTCTATATAATAAGTCATGGAACTGGGTAGATTGAATCCTCTCATGCTGCTTTTTTCAAAATTGCTTAAACTATTCTAGTTCTTTTGCCTTTCTATATAAAATTTAGAATAATCTTGTCAATAGCCACAAAATTGTTCCTGTGATTTTGATAGGAATTGCTAGCAAACCTCTATATCAGCTCGAGCATAGCTGACATCTTCCACTCCATGAACATGGTATGCCTTTCCATTTGTTTAAATCTTTTTTTAATTTCTTTCATCAGTACTGTGTAGCTTTTAGTATACAAGTCTTGTACACTTTGTTAGATTTACACCTAAACACTTCTCTTTTTTTGAGCAACTATAAGCAGTATTGTATTTCTGAATTTCTGTGTCAATGTGTTCACTGCTAGTATACAGAAATACAACTGACTGTATGTTTAGCTGCATCCTGTGATCTTCCTGAACTCACTTATTAGTTCTAGCGTTTTTTAAAAACATTGATTCTTTGTGATTTTCTATATATACAACCACGTTGCCTGTAAATAATGGCAGTTTTATTTCTTCCTTCCCAATCTATGTGTTTTTTGTTCCTCGCTTTACAGTACTCTGTAAGAATGGTGAGGGTGGATAGCCTTGCCTTGTTCCCAATTGTAAGGAGAAAGCATTCAGCCTTTCATCGTTAACTGTAAAGTTCTGTGTAGGGTTTTTTTTGTAGATTATCACATATCAAACTGGGAAAGCTCCTCTATCCCTATTTTTTAATGAGATTTTAAAATCGTGAATAGGTGTTGAATTTTGTCAAATGCTTTTTCCGCATCAATTGATTGGTCATGTGTTTTCTCTAATTTATTAATATAGTGGATTACATGGATGGATTTTCAAATACTGAACCAGCTATTCTTCCATGGAATAAATCCTACCAGGTCATGGCTTACAATTGTTACATATATTGTTGAATTCTATTTGTTACTATTTTGATAAGGATTTTTGCATCTCTATATGAGAAATATTGGTATATAGTTTTCTATTTTGTAATGTTTTTGTCTGGTTTTGGTATCAGGGCAATGCTAGCATCCCACAATGAACTGAGAAGAGTTCTCTTCTACTTTCTGAAAGAGACTACAGAATTGGTATTAATTATTCTTTAAATGTGCAATAGACCTCTCCAGAAAAAAATCAACTGGGCCTGGAGATTCCTTCTGGGGGAGTTTTAAAATTATGAATACCATTTCCTTAATAGTTACAGGGCTACTCAAATTATCTACATCATATTGGGTGAGTTGTATTATTTTGTTTTTAAAGGAATTAGTCTGTTCCATCTGGGCTGCCAACTTCATGTAGGTAGGACTGTTCATAGTATCACCTTTATTTCTTTTTGAAGCCTGCAGGGTCTGTAGTGATATCTGTTGTTTCATTCCTGATACTAGTTATTTCTATCTTCTCTCTTTTTTTCTTTGTCAGTCTTGCTAGAGGCTTGTCAATTTTATTGATTTTTTCAAAGAAGCAATTCCTTGTTCTATTGATTTTTCTCTGTTTTTCTGTTCTCAATTTCACTGATTTCGGCTTTTACCCTTATTATTTCCTTTTTTTTTTTTTTTTTTTACTTGAGTTGGGTTTAGTTTGCTGTTCTTTTTCCAGCTTCTTGAGGTGGGAACTTAGATTACTGATTTAAGGCTTTCCTCATTTTTATATGAATTTAGTCCTATGAATTTCCCTCTCAAAACTGCTTTAGCTGCTGCCCACAAATTATATGCTGTATCTTCATTTTCATTTAGTTCAACGTATTTTTTATTTTCCTTTGATACTTCCTCTTTGACCTGTGGATTATTTAGAATTATGTTGCTCAGTTTCAAAGTGTTAAGAGATCATCCTGTTATCTTTCTGTTATTGATTTCTAGTTTAATTCTATTGGGGTCAGAGAACATACTCTATATAGTTTCAATTGCTTTAAATTTGTTAAGTTTGTCTTATGACCCAGTACATAGTCTTTCTGGTATCTGTTCCATGGGCACTTGGAAAGAATGTGTATTCTGCTGTTGTGTGGAGTAGTTTCTAAATGTCAGTTAGATCCTGTTGATTTGTTGATTAATGGTGTTATGACTTCTTCTATATCCTTGCTGATTTTCTGTGTAGTTATGCTGTCAACTGTCGAGAACGGGATGTTGAAATCTCCACCTGTAATTGTGGATTTGCATATTTCTCCCTTCAGCTCTATCAGTTGTTTTTTTTTTTTTTCCCACATATTTTGTAGCTCTGTTGTTTGCTGCAGTCACATTTAGGACAGTTATATCTTCATGGTAGATTAACCCTTTTATCATTATATAAAGTTCAGCTCTTTCTCTGGTGATTTTCTTTGTCTACACTATCTGATGTTACAACCTTGAATTCCTTTGATCAAGGTTGACAAGATATATATTTTTCTGTCCTTTAACTTTCAATGTTCCTATATTGTTATATTTGAAGTGAGCTCCCTGTAGACAGCATATAGTTGGTTTTTGTTTTTTAATCCATCCTGATAATTTGTCTTTTACTTGATATTTTTAGATTACCTGCATTAATGTAATTATTGATATATTAGGGCTTCTGCCATCTTATTTTTAATTGTTTGTTCTGTTTTTCATTTCTCTATTTTTTTCTTGTGCTTCAAGTGAGATGAACACTGTAGAATTCCATTTTGATTTATCTGTAGTGTTTTTGAATGTATCTCTCTGTATAATTTTTCAATGGCTTCTCTAGATATTACGTATATACCTAACTTGCCACAGTCTATTGGTGGCATCATTTTACCAGTTCAAGTGCAACAGAGAAAACTTACCTACTTTTATGTCTCTTTACCTTCCCTATTTAAAATATAATTGTAATCAATATTTCCTCTACATTAATTTAGAAGCTACATCAGATAGTGTTATAATTTTCATTTCAACTACTGAACACAATTTGGAAAATGCAAGAGAAGAAAATCTAATATATTTACCCATATTTTTGCTTACCACGTTATTTCTTCTTTTCTGAGTGCCCTGAATCCTTTTTATTTATTGTTTCCTTTCTGTTCAGAGAAATTCCTCAAGCCACGTTTTTAGGACAGGTCGACTGGGGTCTAATTCTCTTAGTTTTCCTTATTCCTTTATTCCTGAAGGATATTTTTACTGGGTTTAGGACTATGAGTTGACAGTTCTTTTCTTTCAGCACATGAAAAACATTGTGCCATTTCCTTCTGGCTTCCATTGTTTCTAATGAGAAATCTGCCCTTTTAATTATTTTGCTCCTGTAGGTAAAGGGCTGTTTTCTCTTGCTGCTTTCAAGAAGTATCCTTGAAAATAGTTCTGAAATTTAATTATAATGTGTGGTGGTGTGGATCTGTGTTTATTCTTTTGGGGATTTGTTCAGCTTCTTGAATCTGTAGGTTTATGTCTCTTGTCAAATTTAGGAAGCTTTCAGCCACTGTTATCTTTTTTTTTTGCCATTATAATTTCAAGTTGTTTTTCAGCACACCCTCTTTCTCCTTTCCTTCTGGTACTTCAATGCCATGAATATTAGATTTTTTTGTTATAATTCCACAGGTCCCTGATCCCCTATTCATTGAGAACTTTTTTCCCATTCTATTTTCCTGCTGTTGTTCGCATTGGGTTAATTTTTCTCATTCTGTCTTCCAGTTCCCTGATTCTTTCTTCTTTCCCCCGCATTCTGCTGTTTAGCACATCCACTGAGAGTTTTATTTTGGTTTTTGTATTTTCAGTTCTAAAAAGTCTACTTGGTTCTTCTTTATATTTTACGTTTCCTTGTTGAGGCTTTCTGTTTCTTTGCTGGGGCTTTCTAGTGTTTTCATTTATTTCAACAGTGTTTGTAGTTGCTTATTGAAGCGTTTTTATCATGAATGCTTTAAAATCCTTGTTAGATAATTCTGACTGTCATCTTCATGTTGGCATAAATAGATTACTTTTTTTCATAAAACCTGAGATATTCCCAGTTCTGGGTATGAAGAGTGATTTTCAATTAAAACCTGAACATATTTGTACTATGCTCTGAGACACTGGTACTTATTTAAACTTTCTATTTTAATAGGCTTTCCCTGATACCAATCTGATAGGGATAGGGATGATACCATCTCATTATTGCCAAGTGAAGGTAGAAGTCCAGCTTCCCTACTGAGCCTCCATTGACACACAAGTGCGGGATTTTGTTAGATGAGTATCCATTTTCAGTTGTTTAGCCCTTGCATTTGATTATATCACATCTTTATTTTCCAGACATTTTTGCCTCATAGTCCTTAAGTGCTATTTCAACAACAGTGAGAACAGAATATTCCAAGAATAGGGCAGCAATCAAATATCATTTACAACAGGAATACAAGTAAAACACCCTCTCCCCAGTTAAAGCTTATTGCCATTAATACACAGTCCCTAAAACAGGTTTTGTTTATTTTGTTTAATTCAAAAGATGAAGCTCCTTCTTTTCTCTACAAAGAAACACAGGCACAGAAAAGGATTAACTCCTTGCGGACCTCAATGTATATAAAGATGTGTGTGTGCGTGTGTGTGTGTGTGTGTGTGTGTGTGTGTGTGTGTGTGTGTATACAAACATCTGATAATATTTGCTCACAGTAGAATACTTTGGGGAAAGAGAAATACATAAAAATATAACTCTACATAATACCATCTAGCTATAAACCACTCTTACATTTTCTTTGGAGCAGTCCATTTTAGTTTCTTCCTATGCACTTATTATTTTCTTCTCTTTATAAAATGGGCTTATACTATAATAAATATCATTTGGAACCCTGCTTTATCCACTTAACATAATAATGGGTTTTCCCATTTGGTTAAATGGTCTTTAAAAACATGAGTCTTTAATGGCTATAATAATATTCTACCTTATGAAGGTGCCATAACTTATTTAAACATTCTTCTATTTGAGGATACGTTTTTACATTTTTGCTGTTTTTAATAAGACTGCAATGCATATTTTTTAACATAAATCTTTGATTTTTTTTTTTTCCCCTTAGGGCAGACTGCTAGAATTTGGATTGCTGGATTACAGCTACTAATAGCACAAGGCCCCCTCCTAGAGCAGGAAACACTGGTGTGGGTCGGGGCTAAGTTAACTCTTGGCCGTGGCATTGAAAAGAGTTTGCAAATTCTGCATCCTCCTAGCAACACACTGTTGGGGTTCTCTTTAGGGTACTTATATCCTGTGCAGTAGTGTGGCCAGGCAAGCCTGAGGCTCCTCCGGCTCACACCAAGAACTAGTTGCTTCCTCTGTTCCTTAGAAGAGCTGCTGGGAACCAGGGAAACTGAGTCATGTGTGTGCTTCCTCTGGTCTGTATCCTGTCTCTTTTCACCACTGGAGTAGTAAGGGCCAAGATGAGAGCGTGAGTCAGTGGAACGGTGTAAGACATTTTTCGCAGGAAGCCTTACTTGCTAAATTTTAGAATAAAAGAGATTCCGTGCTGTAAGGAAATAGTATCTTTAAAACAAAATTGGAAACACAATTATCTACATGTAAGTACCTTTCTGTCTGTCTATCTAGCTATCATCTATCTATCGCCAAAATTTAGGTGACTCGATAGTTTCATCACACTGTGATTGTGTTGTACCTGATTACATATTGCTCTCAATAAAGTACGTTTAAGCTATTTTATTTTCCATAATAGATCTTGTAAGCTATTTAATTGTAAAAATGTACAATGCCTTCTAATACTACATTCTTTAAAACAAGAATGTTTTCCACTGCCGACAAGACAAACAGCAGTACCTTTACACAAAAGACGAACTCATTTGTCAGCTTACTTTGAAACACCCAATTTCCATCAGCTGTTTGCTCTTCCTAGAGCAGCCTGAGCGGGGGAGAATTTACATTTTATTTATTCATGCTCTTTGTTCATTTTTCTATTGAGGTGTTAGGGTTTCTTTTTCTTATGGATTTGGGAAATTCCTTTAATTACTGATGATATTAACCTTATGTCTGTCATATCTGTTGCAAATATTTTCCCCAGTTTTCAGAGCCAGTTGATTCTGTATATGGTGCATTTATTTTTTATAATTCAGAAATGTTTAAATTTAGTACATTAAAATATGTCTTTTGCTTTAGCATTTTTTCTTCTGTATAGTTAGTATACCTTCCCAAGTCCAAAATCACATATATATTAAGCTATATAAATGATTTTAATATCATTTTTGAGAAATCATTTGATTCTTCATTGATTTTGATACCATTTTTATCATATACTAAATTATTTCATCCACTGGATCTTTTAAGGCCCTTGTAGTTGTACCACTGTGTTATCTGATGATTCTTAGATTGTTTACTGAGGGAATCTTGTAAAGCAAGTATTCTTTCCTCCACTACCATTTACCTTTTCTTTTCCTCAAAATTTTAAATAGCTCACCCATTTATTCTTCCAAATGAATTTCACAGTCAATAATTCAAGTTTCAAAATAAAAATTCTCTTAGATTTTAAACGTAAAATTTAAATTTTATGATTATTAAAGACGTTTACACTGGTAAACATGTGAAAAGGTACTGACTTTCACTACTAATCATAGCACTGCAAGTGATCTGCCATCCTAAAGTAAATAAAAATTTTTAAGTTTGATAATGTTTGGTGTTGGTATGGTATGTGGGAAATTAGCACTTTCATAGACCACTGATGACAAAGGAAATTGGTAGTTATTTTAGAAGAAGCCTGTCACATCTGTCAAAACGTAAAATGCGTGCACCATTTGATCCAACAATTCTTCTTCTAGGACTCTGTCCCACAGACATTTTTACACATGTACATAAAGATACAAGGCAGGTCATTGTACCATTGTTTGTAATAAGCCCATATTGGATTACACATAAAAATCTGCCTCAGGGGAATGATAAACTATGGCGTGCCCATACAGTGGAATATTGTATAGCTATTAAGTAGAATGAAGTAGATTTATATGTAATAATATGGAAAAAAAATCTCTAAGATACAGTAGTCCCCCCTTATGTGCAGTTTTGCTTTCTGAGGTTTCAGTTACCCACAGTCAATATAGTCCGAAAATATTAAATGGAAAATTCCAGAAATAAACAATTCATAAAACTTAAATAGGACATCATTCTAAGTAGCATGATGAAATCTCATGCCATCCTGATCTGTCCCATGTGGGATGTGAATCATCCCTTTGACCAGAGTATCCCACTTGTTAGTCACTTAGTAGCTGTCTCAGTTATCAGATCAACTGTTGCAATATCACAGGGCTTGTGTTCAAGTCACCACCCTCTTTTTATTTAATAATGGCCCCAAAGCACAAGAGTAGTGATTCTGGCAATTCAGATGAGCCAAAGAGAAGCCATCAAGTGCTTCCTTTAAGTGAAAATGTGAAAGTTCTTGACTAATAAGGAAAGAAAAAAAATCATACGCTGAGGTTGCTAAGATCCATGGTAAGAACAAATCTTCTGTGAAACTGTGAACGAGGAAAAAAGAAATTCGTGCTGGTTTTGCTGTTGCACCTCAACTGCAAAAGTTACAGCCACAGTGCATGATAAGCACTTAGTTAAGATGAAAAAGGCATTAAATGTGCACAATAAGATATTCTGAAAAATCAAAACTACAATGAGGTATCACCTCACACCAGTCAGAACTGCCATCATTAAAAAGTCTACAAATAAGAAATGCTGGAGAGGGTGTGGAGAAAAAGGAACCCTCCTACACTGTAGGTGGGAATGCAAGTTGGTGCAGCCACTGTGGAAAACACTATGGAGGTTCCTCAGAAAACTAAAAATAGGACTACCGTATGATCCAGCAATCCCACTCCTGAGCACATATCCAGACAAAACTATAATTCAAAAAGATACACACACCCCTATGTTCATAGCAGCACTATTCGCAACCGCCAAGACATGGAAACCTAAATGTCCATCAACAGATGAATGGATAAAGAAGATGTGGTACATATATACAATGCAATACTACTCAGCCATAAAAAAGAATGAGATAATGCCATTGGCAGCAACATGGATGTAACTAGAGATTATCATACCGAGTGAAGTCAGAAAGAGAAAGACAAATACCATATGATATTACTTATATGTGGAATCTAAAATATGCCACAAATGAACCTATCTATGAAACAGAAACAGAATCACTGACATAAAGAATAGACTGGGTGGCTGCCAAGGGGGAGGGGGTTGGGAGAGAGATGGAGTGGGAGGCTGGGGTGAGCAGATTGAAGCTTTTATATGTAGAATGGATAAACAAGGTCCTACTGTAGAGCACAGGGAACTGTATTCAGTATCCTATGATAAATCACAATGGAAGAGAATATTTTTTAAGAAAGGTATTTTGAGAGATAGACACACTTATTCACACAACTTTCATTACAGTATATTGTTATAATCGTCCTATTTTATTATTATTTTTAGTCTCTTACTGTGCCTAATTCATAAAGTAAACTTTATGATAGGCATGTATGTATAGGAAAAAACAATATATAGAGGGTTCAGTACTATCCAAGGTTTCAGGCATCCACTGGGGGCCTTGGGATGTCTCCCCCACAGATAAAGAGGACTAATGAAGAATAAGCTTGAGAACAATATGACCAACATAATGCTATTTCTATTTTAAAGTATGTCTTCGTGTGTGGGGGGGGAGGGGTAGTATGTGTATGTATAAAAAATATTTAGAAGGGCAGACACTAAAAGGGTAATTATATTTACTTCTGGGGAGGTAAGTGAAATTAGTAAAAAGAAAGACTATAACTGTTAATCTAAGTATTTGTACATTGTTTTATTTATCTACTGTAATATTGTGTTCATACACAACTTATATGTTTTAAATTAAAAAACTTAAAAGCAACACCTAGTCGCTATTAATGTTATCTTTTGCTGGACTACTATTTTGGGTTTCTATGTGTTTATTTACTCTCTAACTGGGAGAAGGTTATTCATACTTAGTTGGCCAACAGATAATATGTGTGAGCTCCTGGCTGGCAATGCCCCTGGGGTGGTGGTTTCTGAATCCCCTTCTGAGTTCCACCTTATGGTACAAGTTAGTCCGGAAACTATTAGGGTTTAGCTAGCATTCATCCCGGACTACCCTAAGTGACTGGGGTGAGATTTCTTTTTTCCTCATTGCATATTTCTCTACCCCCAAACCCCAGCAAACACAGAGTGAGAGAAAAGCTACAATCCTTGGTGTGTTACATGGGGAAGGGACTTCACCACCTGGGATGGATTTTATTCTTCCCCTTCTGCACCACCCAGTAAAAAAGGACAGTAAACTACTGGGAATTGCAGTCTATGGAGATATATAAAAATCTGGTGCAGAGGAGAAGCTCTGTTACAGTTTTTTTTTTTTTTTTTTTTTGACTGTGCCACACGGCTTGCGGGATCTCAGTTCCCCAACCAGAGATTGAACCCGGGACCCAGCAGTGAAAGCCCAGAATCCTAACCACTATGCCACCAGGGAATTCTCATCTGCTATGGTATTTTGAACATGTCAGAAAGCACATGACCCACAGGAGAGAGCTGCTCAGGCTTTCTACTGGTACAGAAATCCAATCCTGGCCAACAACTTTTATTCTCAATTCAGCTCTCTCAGCCTCGTAATCAGTAGAAATTCCTTCAGGAATCCTGCAAAAGGCTATCAGTCTTATTTTCCACTAGTATTACGTCTTTATCTTTTTCTGTCACCACTGATACTTAAATGGAAAGTTGGGAGAGGCTGTGTCAGGGCCTATCAGCCAGACGACACTATAATTGTGTTATTCTGCAAATAAAAGTCAAGTCCAAAAACATAATACAACACTGCTAATGGACAAAAGAGGCCATAAACACAAAAGGTATATGTGGACAAACACAACCGTTAGAACTTTTCTACACCACAGTGGTGTATCTGCCACTTACTAATCAAGCATGGCGGCTCTCCAGGGCGCTAGTTCTCCCAAGGACCAAATACCCATTTACTGTGTAGGTGTGCAGAGAACAGGGAACGTTTCAATGACAGCTGCTCTGAAGATCAGGACCAAGGAGAGAGAAAGGAATGAAAAGCAGCATTACAATACAGAGAAACCAAAATCTGAGTGGAAATAAAGATAGACAGTGGGGAATAAACAGGAGATTAATACCTATGAAGTGATGAAAGAGGATAGAGTCCCAGAAGGGGTACCAGAGAAAAAGTCTGTAAATTATCAGTGGGAAACGGAAGCTCTGCTGGGAAAGACCTTCAGCCTAATTTTTTTCAAACTTAAAACTGGGATTTTTGTGCCACGAGGAAATAATAGGTAAGCGGGGAAGCTGAGGCAATTTATCACAGTGATCATTTCCACTGATAAGCGTTTCTTTGTTTGAACAAATGCCCACTCTTAAAAACCAAGTTGCAACTGAACTAACAACTCGGTTTCCAGTGACATTCCCTGTTAAAAAAAAAAAAAAAAAAAAAAATTCCAAAAAATGTAATATAAAAAGAGTGAATACACGGTATATTTTTGGTCTTTTGACAGAGATAAATGCGCTAGAAGGACACCTGCCACTCTTTACTTTAAACGTGGAAATCGTGGGTTGGCCTAAAAGATGTAACAGGTTACAGAAAAACCCGAACGAACTTTTTGGCCAGCCCGTATGTTCAATCCATATACTTTCTATAATTTCCCCATGTGAGAGGTGAGAATATGTTTAAAGATACCCAATATCAGAAAAATATGATGTATATCAGGATTCTGTTGGACCTCGTCAGCTACTCATAGCGAGATAAGCCAGCAAAGGAGGGGCCAGAACTTGCACTAGACTTGCCGCTGGAGCAAGTGCATGGGTGCAGAGTGGGCAAAGCATAATGCTCACGCTGACCTCTACTCAGGACAAAAGAACACTAGGGAGTCCCAGGACCCAGGGCCATATGCAGAGAGAGGCCCGGCAGTCCTTGGAAGCCGTCCTGCAATGGTCCACAGACACTTATCTGTCAACGGGGGAGCAGCAGGGCCCTGTCCCTGGGCTGGACTTCTCCCCAGCATAGCCACTGGTGCAGCCAGTGGAGTTAGTTGGGCCTCGATCCGACAAGAGAGACCAAATGACTGAATAAGAAGAGAGTTCTGACCTGGACCACATCCAAGCCACCTGAGGTTTGGGAAGTCAAGACACAGAAGGTTTGCTGTTACTAAGAAGGTTAACATCAAGAAGGGTTAACATCAAATGGGCTGACAATGCACCACTGGGAGTGGGAACCATGCCCGGGGCCATGCAAGTGATAGTGACACATAGCAAACACTACAAAAGGGTCTCCTATTGGTAGGAGTAGCGGAACATCACATCCAATCTCAAATGATGGAATCTCCTCAAAGGTGAAATTTTGCACTTGAAGTCTGTGGTTAACAACTGTTTCATGGAATCGTGGGACGCTGACTCTGGAAAAGCAGGCAGACCGTCCGCCCAGGCTGCCCAGGCTCCAGTATAACCTGCCGCTTAGCTTAGCGCATCATCACCTAAGCTTCCAGGGCCTCGGTTTTCTCTTCCCAACAGTCTCTATGGCCACCTCTGGAAACTCTTGAAGGCCATGAATTTTTGTTATGAGGCTCCTATCACAAATATAATCTTGGTAAAAATGATCCTATACTGTGGCATTCCTACTTAGTCAACAAATCTAAAGGGGATAATCACGCTCCAAAATGGATGTTCAGAACAGTCCAGCTTCCTTCACCCAAATCCTTTGAAAAGCAGACCTGGTAACAAGCCAACCAAAACCTTGTTAAGACTGATCATGAGATAAATCATGTTCATCCCAGCTGAGCACAGTCTCCCTCACCCCTCTGGGCCCAGCTCAGTCTTCCCTCCATCAAGGGCTGGTGTGTCACGACTGGCTTTGTCCCGCAGCAGCTGGGGGCCATCGGTCCCGGCTGCCCTCTGCGGGCTGGACACAGCTGTGGCGAGGCTGGGCAGTGGAACAGTGTCGGGTTTCATGAGGAGGCAGGAGGGAGAAGGGCTGATCTTAGCGACACACAGGAAGTGGGGTGGGGGGACTGGGTATAAGGGACACAGGTGTGCCCAGCCCAATCCAATCAGGAAGAGTTCCCAGCACGACCCAGGGTTCCTAGTACAGGTCGCCCCTGTAAACAGCTGTTATGGCAGCAAAGAGCCGCTTGCAGGAGAGGGGTCTCTGCAGGAGGCCTCTTTTGTCTTGTCACTAACCTTAAACCAGGCACCCCCATGCTCTACTCAACTCCAGCCCCAGCACACCTTTCCAATCTCTTGATCACATAATACCTTGCCTAACTTGTTGGTTCTTTCCATAGATCAAAGAGGTAGAAATGAAGAATAAGTAATTAACATATGACGAGATCTCTTCCCTAGCTTCCCCTTCAGTAACCTCATGAACAAACTGTGTGAACAAGGCAGCATCTAAGGAAACATCACAAGAAGTCCACAAGCCTGCACAGAGGGGGATGGGGACAACTCTGACCTCCCCATCTCAATGATTAACTGAGGTTACTTCACTTTTTCTCTTTAAAAACTTTCCTGGCTGAGCAGAATCTTTGGAGGTGGTTTTGTGGGGGGACACTGAGTCCACCATCTCCCCAGATCGCCAGCGTTCTGATTAAAAGCAGCTTTCCTCTCTACCAACATTTGCCTCTCTCTCGACTGCTGATTTTTGAGCGGTGAGCAGCCAGACCTGAGTTCGGAATGCCCCCAGTTCTCCAGGGAAGGCCACCCCCAGCTCAGTCCTACTCCAGACACAAGTCTCAGCCAGAGTCTCTCCCAGGCCCACAGGAGCCTAGACAGCGACATGGGGACCTCCCAGGCCTAACTCAACCAGCACTTCTCTGTGGTCTTGGCACCAGAGGGGGAAACTGGAAAGAAAGGGGCTGCAGGGGAAAAAAACTTTTATATGGTTCTAACCTTATGGAGAACAGCACAAGCTTTCTAATGGTACCGCTTGGAAGCACGTCGACGTAAAGCCCCGGCGACTCAGCTCACAGTGCCTCACCTTTCATAGAATTCCAATCCTGGCACAATCCTTGTATGAGGATTAAATTTATTCAGAACCAATTTTCCAAGAGCTCAAAATATTGCACACAAGTATTTGTTTTCGCTAATCTACTAAATCTTTACAAAATTTCTTTTCCTTTGGTTAGAAATGAACAGAGCAGGGTTAATCTCTACATCTTTTTCAACCACGGAAGCACAACTGAAAGAGAACAGCCAATCTACCGCAGGCGATACAGAAAGTTAAGGAGGATCCTCGGAAGAACCGGTCCTGAGGGGAGAAAAAGATCACCAGCACAAGCCCTTGCCCCATGAAGCCCCATAGCCCACGGACAGCCAGCAGAGGCCAGGCCTACCCAGAACCCTCCCTATTCTCAGATACCCATGGAACAGGAGGCAAATTCTGAGGAGGTACAGACTGGGTTTTTCTGATCTCCGTGGGCAGTTGCCACATTTGAATTCAAGTCCTTTAAGAATCCACTCACAAATGCTGAGCGTCTCTGCTTTATCTAGAGGGATTTTCAAAACACTCACCTCCTGTCTCTCCCCACTCTTAGAAACATCATCCCCCAACATTCACTGTGCAACTGTAAAGGAGCAGGACCCATGGGGCCTTCTGGGGATAACCCCTCTCCCCATCTCCGAAGTACCTAGACAACCGTCTCTGATGCACAGTTCCTGAGTTGTTTTACAGATGCTGAAACCCCCACCAGGTAGAAGACGTTAACTACTTGATGGCCATGAGCACACAGGCCCCAGATCTACTGGAGCCTGAGGACGGATAGTATTAATCCCTGCGATACCGCCCTGCTATCTCACGATCAACCAATCAAAGAACTGTGCACGAGCTGATCACACACCCTGCCATGCGACTCTCCTCTCTCACTCTGCCTTTAAAAATGCTTTCCTGAAACCCATCAAGGAGTTCAGGGGTATTTTGAGCGCTAACTGCCCTGGATGCCTTGTCTGCTGCCTTACAATAAAAGCTGCGTGTTCCGTCACCACAACCCGGGGTCGGTAGATTGGGAAGCCGACCCAAGGAACGTAATGAATCTCTAACCGTTCCTCAACAAACAAGTGTGAAAATGGCAGGCACATTTCGCCTTTGTCCTACCGGGATTTTACAAGGTTGAGAAGGATGGATTTCAGTTTGAAATCCATCATTACAAAACTCTCCTCATCTGGCAAAGGGAAACACCCCAATCAGAGTTCTCTGCTGAGCAGCTTTAGAGGAAGCCAAAGAAAGAGCAGGAGCAGGAAAACGGGCCAAAGGGCAACTCTTTAACTTACGAGAGCACAGGCCACTTTGCCCAACTCACAAAATCAGAGCCTGCTTTATTCAGCTCATCCCCTCAGGACCATGTACGGACAAGGAGATTCTTACCACTGCAGTCTCATTCTACAAAATAGAACTCCATTTCCTCATCTTTCTGGATGGCCATGAAATAATGTACATCTTGTAAACAGAGGTTGGTTACTTCAGGGAGGGGGGTAGGAATTAATTTCAAACCTATCACATAGTTTCAAGTTATTTCCCGTGAGATTTCATACGGGGGGGGGGGGGGGGAGGGGGGGCAGCACTGGAAGCCATAATTTCCATATTTATTGAAAATTGCATCTAGGCCAAAGTGGTACATTGTGCTCTCACAGTGAGACCTCACCCAGAGAAACAGAATTAACTCACCCTATCATCATAAGTGTCCAGGGTCTTTTCCAGAAAACTGTAATATTTGACCCTCTAATTCAGAGACTGTTTCTTTAAATGCACTGCATTTTAGCAGACTGTAATTTAAGGAACTGATTTCTAACCTAATAAACTTCTTTGCCAACTAAACCAAAGAGTTTTTATCTGTGCAGTGCATAGGAAGTGATAATAGAACCAAATGGCTACTTTTTTTGAATCAGACATCTCCCAGCCAGATTGCTTAGCTGGGTCTTTATTTATTTATGGCTACGTATTTTCTTCTCTAAGGCTGTTTCATAATCTTCTAAAACATATTTTTATATAAAAATATTTTTATATATTTTACATATGTGGAAAGTACACGTGTGTTTATGTGTGTATGCATGTGTATGTATGTGTGAGTGTATGTGTGTACAGACCGGCACAAAATTAGACTGTGAGGAAATGACTGATAAAGGATGCTGCATATTTCATGTACAATATATCTGAATACTGGATTTTACAACCACTGCTGATGGCATTATGCTGTTTTATTAAAATTACATTATGCACATTATGTAATTAATTCACTGAGGCTTCCAGCTCAGAACACAACCCTCCACAAATCTGGATTTTTAGTTTTAGTTTGCTTTTGTTTTAGGAGTATTAACACCTCTTTAAGAAGACAGCATGGGGTTGGCATGAACATTAACACATACACCACAAAAAATGTGACACATACAAACTCTTGCATTAAGAGAAAAAGTTTGAGAAGTTAAGTAAAATTAGTTAATGAGAAAATAAATTGGCTATTATATAAAAATGTTAAGAACCCAATATTTTCTGAAGGAGATTTGCACTGAAGATAGTTGACATTAGTCTTAGATCATCAGTACCCTATTTGACTCATTAACTGAACTGAAATACAAATAAACAGTATTGATTAGGACAGAGTTAGGGGCAAGCATTTATTAACCTTTGGAGTTGACAATAGTACCCTCCCACAGTACATCCTATGGTAGATCAGGAGTCTGACCTAGCATGGTTTTTATGTTTTGGGGTGTTTTTTTTTTAATGTCTTTAACAATGCCCTTTGCATCTATAAGTGATTTATTTTTTCAATGCTGTTTTTATTAAATAAATGAAAGTCTTTCTCTACTGTTATTCTTGGTTTTATTATACAAAAATATATATTTTGGCAGCCTTGCAAAATTAATCTTAAAATATTTCCCCCAAATTATTACATTCTAAGTATATATCCTCGAAAAGGAACATCTGTTTTACCTCTGAGTAGTTGAAATCGTGTAATGTTTATGCCCTACTTTAAAATATCATCTAAGGAAAAAAATTAAATTTTCAGGTTCATCATATCTACTTTCATAGCTCCTCAATTACAGGATATGTATTTTTTTTCACATTTTCACATTTTTGAAAATGAGATACATCCTAAAATAATAGCCACATTAAGTTTGGATTTACTCTTTATTTTCTCCTAAAACACTATTAACGCATCTAGCAATCCACAGTGTAACAGACATGAGAAAATACATTATTTTCCACACGCCTGCGACTTACTAAGCGTGTAAGTTCTGCCACATGCTTAATATAACAGTACTTCTCACACACAGAAATTCCTAGAAGCAGCCTAATACCCCCAATCAATCACTTTTTTGCTTGAAAGAGAGGGAAAAGGTAGCACCAGGAGCCACCAAAAAGAATAGAAAAGTGAAGTACATACTTCTCCAGTACCCTTTTCGGCAAGCAATGTTCAAGTGATTTACTTCTGGCCAATGAGAAGAAAGCAGAGAAGTGGCAGTTCTAGGAACGCTTACATTCAACCAACAAAGAGAAAAGACTTGGCTGGTGTGACCTCTTTTCTTCCCTTCTTCCTGTCTTACTCTTTAAGGATAATGGTACCAAGGCTCAGAGAGGTTAAAATAACTCACCCCAAACCATGCAGTTGGTAAGTGGCAAAGCCAGAGGCAAATCAGCCTCAGGGCAATAGCCAATTCCTTAGGAGCTAATTTCTTCAGAGTGCTAAATAAAACGTTACTGGGGTAATATGCACCAGTCAAATCAAATTTCATCATGCAATCCTTTATGTAACTAGCAAAATGTAAAAACAGCACTCTCAGGTAGTTAAAAGCCTGTCCCATTCCCCACCCACTCACCCACCCACACAAAGAAAACCTGCCCCAGAATCACTCATCTATCTTGTTGGAGTAACCCCCAGTTACTGCCCCCTAAAATTCTGAAATCAGATAAGCATGGCTGGCGCTCTCTGACTCAAGCAATTGAGAGATTTTATTATCTAATATGTAAATCTCTTAATACACATCCCAACTACTTGATTTAGAACACACACACACACACACACACACACACACACACACATAGACACAGTCTACAGTAAAATCAAGAAAAACTAAAATAGAGAAACTTTCACTAATTTTACCCCCAGAACATTGATCCTGCCTTGACCAAAGTAAATAAATCAGTGAAGCTGTAAATACATTATATTTTCATTACAGACAATCATTTTCCCCATGCCTTCATTCAATAAGTGTTGAACAAATATTTAAAAACTAGAGATCTTGGAGGCATGTCTGACCAGGAAGCCCCACACGCCTTGGACCAGAACTGAGCAGAGACAGAACTCAAATCTCAGGTCTTTTTGCCTCCAATTCTAGCTTTAGGACCTTAGAAATCCTGAGTCCAAAAAGTGAACCTAGTAACCCCACGCAAGTGAGAAACTAAATCCAGATGCCAGAGCTCTGTCCAAATTTGCTGAGCACTTGCTCTGAATAGAGTTCTACCCAGAAGGTGATATACATTAGAATAAAACATGCTCCTGCCCTCAAGGCCCTTGAGTCCCTGTGACCATTGTGTGATTTAAATAATTCAACTGAAATCAGAGACATTATCAGTAATAGAAAACACTTAAAAAGAAGTCTCATGTGCCTCTTAATATATCTCAAATTAAAATGAAGCTTTCCATTTGACAAAACCCTAAAATATATACTAATCAAGATAAAAATGACCAGAACGATAATGGTCACAATGATAACATTTATTATTGAGCACTTACTATGTACCAGGCACTATTTCAAATGCTTTCCAACTTCTAACACACAACAAGAGCATTAGATATTATTATTATCCTAATTTTACAAATGAGTTCACAAAAACACTTAAAGAATTACTTCATAACTTGTCCAAATTTACATATGCTAATAACCACTACACAATTCAGCCTCCAATTTCAAAAAATCCTGCCACTATTCTGTAGTTCTTTAAAAAGGGATAACAACTCCCGTACACACACGTACACACAGACACGTAGTTTTACCTGTCACTATAGGTCTGTTTGCTTTGAATATCCCCAAATTTAATCAATATCAGGAAAGAAAGCTAGAAGCTAGAAGCTGAGAGAAATACTACCCATATGGAATGGGCCATTTGTGGTAAAAAAAAAAAAGAAAAGAAAAAGAAAAAATCAGTAAGGTGAAGAAAATGAAGAGTTTAACAAGAAAGTTTCCAACACTTCATACTTTAATTGTGAATTGAAGGAATTATTGAGGAAAAATATTTTTAGAAAAGCATTTAAATTTATCCTGTGGGTGTCACTGACACTGAGGTCATTTCAACACAATGATCTTCAAAGTAATAGAAACAGAACTTAGGGGGGAAGCACCCAAGAAATGATTACAATAGAATCAACACTGATTTGCTCCAACGTTCCAGGAGAAGAAAGCATAGACCTCATTTCCCCAAGATTCTGCTGGGATTGGATGTCTTAACTTAATTAACTGCTCATCCATGATACTATCTGAAAAATGCTGACCCTGCAGCTTTGTGCAGACGACTGCTGTGGCCTCAACAACTCTATTTATTGGAATATCCATTTTCCTGTCTAATAGAGCCCAGAGTTGGAACTTCCTCCACTTGAGCTGCTTTTCTATTGCTTCATTTATGCTACAGCTGTGTTTGTACTAGGTGTGAGATATTTATCTCCATGATCATATACAGTCCAAGGTAAAGAAAAATACAGGTAGAAAATGAAAAGGAAGAGACACTCCTTTCACTGTCTTTCAAAGTAGAACAATTACAATTAGGCAGGGGAAAAAATTACCTGTAAAAATGAACTCAAATCATTTTTTTACTTATAAAGGAAAACTGCTGACATAAGCAAACTGATGTAAACTGTGTATGTGTGTCCTGTCTCACCAACGTGCAAGTTTCCCTACTGGATTATAAGGTTCTTGAGGGCAAGGGTTAGATTCAAGAAACCTCATCTCTTACATGGGACGATGCCAAGGCCTGGGCCGTGGTGTCTGTGTTCCCCACTGTGTACTCTCTGGTTGTGAAGGAGCTGAGAAGACTTGCTGATGATCACGGCCAGGTTAGTCACTACAGACCCAGGGCAGCACCCTGCCCACGGGAGGTGCTTATTTAATATGAGTTGGACTAAATGGAAATAATATCAGCATTACCCAGTTACCTCCATTAACAACCAGTTTAGATGAGCTTTGATATTTTCCAAACTGTTCGTTTGTTTTCTCCTTTTAGAACTGTTACTATTTAAAAGTTTAGGCATATGGTAATACTTAGCTGGAAGTAAATATTTAACCCAATCTCTACTAAGTAAAGTCCTTAACATTTTATATACAGTCTGAAGACATACGTAAAAATATACATATACATACACACACACATTCGGAATAAAAGCTGGTCTCGTCATAGAGTGCTGTTTTCTACGTGGTAGCAGCGAATAGAGATTTACACTTCAGGAGAAGGCAGGCACCTTACCATTTATCTTCCTTCAGCACATCAACTTCCCTCTCCCCCTCTACCTCTTCAGCCATGGGTGCCTTCATATTCAGAACACAGCAGCTGCTTATTTTAAAAAGTCCAGAACTTCACAGCCGCTCACTGTGCTTTCTCATTCCATTCCCACTGCAAAGCTGTCATGTTGTTTGTCAAGTCTGAAAATCTCTTTCCTACTTTTCATTGGAGACATTGATTAAATCGATAAAAATAGAATCCCAAACTGTCACGGCTCTTTCAGTCATCTTAATTAATCGTAATTAGTTTTTAAATATTCAGTTCCTGATTTCCCATAAAACTGAGGGCATCACACATGCGTGAGCTGTCGTTATTTCTTAATACTAGCAGTGGTAATAGTAAGGTACCCATCCATTCTTCCCTGTGGTCTTTATACTTTCAACCCTGTTTAGTATGTGTGTGGCTGGTAAATAATTGATTTGATTTTATAGTGAGTGACATATTTGAAATCTGCAAAGCATCTTATGCTGGGAATTTAAGCCAACCCTTTCTTTTCCCGAGATAGTTCTGGGCACTCCTGAAATAAGTTGGAGCAGATCTTGACTTTCCTATTAGCATCTCACAATTTATGAGCTTTTGATAGCATGGGATGATTTTTTACGAGGGCCTCTCACTGTTGTGGCCTCTCCCGTTGCGGAGCACAGCCTCCGGACGCGCAGGCTCAGCGGCCATGGCTCACGGACCCAGCCGCTCCGCGGCATGTGGGATCTTCCCGGACCCGGGCACGAACCCGTATCCCCTGCATCGGCAGGCGGGCTCTCAACCACTGCGCCACCAGGGAAGCCCATGGGATGATTTTTAAAGGATGATTTTAATTCCCCAATGCACCTAGATAACTAGAAAAGTAACAGACAATAAATGAGTGCTTTAAAGAAGGAATTTAAGAATTTAAAGCTTCACCCAAGCTGAAAGTAATCAAAATAACTTTATAATGGTCCTGAACTGACTTCAATATTCCCTTGACATTATTAAAGGAATGTATCAGCTTTGAATAACTTACTCCATTTAGGCTGCACAACTATCCTATGATGCAGTAGTCATTATCTACAGTTGTTACACGAGGAGATTGAGGCTCTGATATTTTAGGCAAATTACAGAATTAGGAATTGGCAGATCTGAAGTTCAATCCAGATCCAGCTGCATTCAGTCTAGATCCAGTCACATTCACAGCCCTCACCAACCCCCAGGAAGAATGTGAGTCCTAGAACTTCCTGACATTTACAGCACCGTGTGGGTCCTTATATCAAGTTTAAACCTAAACAAATTCAAAGTTCATTTAGTTCATGGATTATCCAAGACTTTGGGGTTCAATTTATCACTGGCTACGTACTGAATAGGAAAAGATAGGGCTACAATTTTCAACCATGATCATAAGTAAAGATCTAACATATTAGGGGAATTATTTGAAAAATCAAATATAAGGAAACTTGTACCTCAAATAATTATTTTCCCAGTAGAATTCGCCTAGCAAGTTTATCGTGGAAATCAAAGAAAAGTGTGTATTGTTCTAAGCAAAACTCTTTAGGTAAGTTTCTATCAGTATCATCCACTGTCAAAGTGTTAAATTCTTACTTTTGTTACTCCTGTAACCAAAGCTGATCAAACAATCAATCACATGCCTTCTGCACGCTCCAGGTAAACCACTTTTAATTAAAATATCCTTCAATTACCAATTCATTAGAAATTCTGAACTCCATGGTAATTGAGAATATAAGCAACAAGTTTGGCTGAATCACCATCCAAAAATACTGAGCAGAACTCAGTAAGTGAAGAGAATTAGAAATGAATTTTTTTCCTAAAGAGAATTCAGATTATATCAACTCACTGGTACAATTCCGTGTATTTAAAGACAAACACCTTTGATAGGTCATTATTAGGAATTTAGCTAATTATGCATTAGTTTCTATTGGGAAGCTTTACTACATGTCTTGTGATGGCGTTTATACCAGACTATCTTTACAAGGATGTCTGTAAATTAAACAGCGTGGAAGGATGAGGACGGCATCTCCCTCGAGGACAGAGGACAGATTGGTTACCTGACCAGGATAATAAAGGCTGAGTACATTTGCCAGCAGCTCTTTATAAGACTGGTGGCTTCCTAAACTCTGCCTTCCTCAGCTGTGACACAGACCCACCAGGTGTGAAGTACCCACCTGGGGTCACTCAGTGTTGCCCCCCTGGGAACTGGGGGACAAGGGAAACTGACGCAAGCAGGAAGCTCGCGCCGCAGGCTGTGCCATGTGGAATAGAAGCCTTTGTGTCTGACCCAGAGTTTTGTGTCTTTTTCCAACATGTATGGAACTGTGGCAGGCTCACTTATTAGCTCACAGGCAGGGTAAAATCTCAGAACCTTCACTGCTCTTGACAGTTACGTGTGATTGATTAAGTATTTGCAGAGGCTCACCAACTCCAAGGGAAGTTTTTGCACCTCCCTCTGAAGCCTGAAACTCACAGCCGTCACTTGTGCTCACACAATCATGGCAAACCCACTAGAGAAAACCACCTTCCTACAAGACCTGGCCACCTGATAGCTACTAAAATGAGGGACGACGGGAACAAGTGGAGGCGGCTTGTCTACTGCCGGGTTATTAGCGCCATCGTGACCATGGATCTATACGCCCCGAACAAGATATCCTTCTTACTCTCTGATTGATTGCATGCTTTCCCAGGCTGACCTGTAAACCCCCGCCATCAATCAGTCTCATGGGAAGAAAACCTCGTATCTTGCTCCCTCTCTTCAGGCTACCCCAAGGCTGACAAAAGCCAGACAGGTTTTTGAGGCACTGAGGTGCCCCAACTTGCTTCCTTCTCCCCACCTTGCTGGTCAGCCTCATGGGCAGTAATAACCAATATTTACAGAGCACTTCTCAATAATCATTTGATCCTTCTCCCACCTGGAGATGCAGACAATTCGTAGGCTCTCTTCACAGCGGCTCAGTGAATCCAGGGGGCTTCGCCCAAACCCACAACTGGTAACCGATGAAGCGGACACGTCAGCTCAGGGCTTCCAACTCTTTCTTCTGTAACCGTTCCACCCTGGACGCCACGAAACCCAGAAGCCCAGCAAACGGTTCGGCCAGGGGCTCAGACCGCGGCTCCTCCGCCTGCGCCTCACAGGGAACGCCCACGGGCGGCGTGGTTCTGCATCCTCCCAGCACAGACAGCAGCTCCCACGTCCCCCCCGCCCCCGGGAGGAGGGCTGCGCCTGCGCACAGTGCCATCTGGCCCAGGTTCCGGAGGCGGAAACCCAGGGGTCCAATCAACCACCCCCCAACACACCTGCACAGAAACTGAGGCTGTGCCCTCCAGACCCCACTCTGGCCCTCTCATTCGCTCCTTCAGCTTACTCTCTGAGTGGCCCCATGAGAGGCGGGGGAGTACAGTGGTTAGGGAGCAGGGTCGAGAGCCAGACGAAATGGGATTTTTAACCCTGGCTCAATCACTTATTAGTTGTAAGATCTTAGGCGACTTATTTAACCTCTTTGTGCCTTAGTTTCATTATCTATATAATAGGGATAATAACAGTACCTCTATTACAGGATTGCTGTACAGATTGCATGAATTAAATAAATTGCTCCAAACAGGCCTATACTCAATAAATGTTATCTGTCACCACGACTACAGCTGCTATGAGTCCCCACTGGACACACTGATCCCATTTTGGTTAGCACCGCAATTTCTCACCGTCAGGCCTGGGCCTGAATTCAGGTGAACTTCTCCAAGTTCCCCACACCCAACCCTACAAAAACCCTACAAAACAGCAATCTAGCCTCGCCCACTCTGCCATCAGAAACAAAACTGTCAAAGAGAGTGTGACGAGCTCCAGAAATCTTTCTTACTGAATGAATAAATGTGTTGGGAAGACTCTGTCCTTCACAATATATATTCTGGGAATACAATGTTCTGGGCTGGAGCATCCTCTACCTGCTCTGTGAGTAAATCCACATGGTAGGCAGAATAATGACCCATTCCCCGCCCCCCCGCCCCGCACCCAAGATGTCCACATCCTTTTCCCGGAACCTGTGACTATGTTACTTTTCCTGGCAAAAAGGACTTTACCGACGTGAGTAACAAGGACATTGAGAAGGCATATTTTCCTAGATTATCCAAGTAAACCCAATCTAATCAGCAGTCCTTAAAAGCAGAGAAGCTTCCCCAGCTGTAGTGAATCAGAGAGATGGCAGTCAGAAAGAGTCAGCTCATCATTGCTGGCTTTGAACATCTTGAAAGGGGCT
This sequence comes from Physeter macrocephalus, assembly GCF_002837175.3. NCBI lineage: Eukaryota > Metazoa > Chordata > Mammalia > Artiodactyla > Physeteridae > Physeter > Physeter macrocephalus. The sequence continues at coordinate 23,886,821 of NC_041226.1, read as the reverse complement.
ACAAACCACGGAATGTGCGTGGCCTCTAGAAGCTGAAAAAGGCAAGAAAATGGATTTCCTCTGGCGCCTCCAGAGAGGAACGCAGCCCTGCTAACAGTTTGATGTTAAACCAGTGAGACCTGTGCTGGACTTCTAATCTCTAGAACTTTAAGCTAATAAATCTGTACTGTTTAAGTCGCTAAGTTTGTGGTAACGTCTTACTGCAACAATAGAAAACTAACAGAGTCCCTCTGGATTCTCCTACTAGGGAAAGACCACAAGCCAGTATCTGGGCCCTATGCTGTGGAATTAAGTAACAGAAAACCACGTACTTCCTCACTAATTCATTCTTTCATTGAGTCACTCGATGAACTTCTGAAGCACCTGCCATATGCCAGGCACTGTTCTATGTGCTCCAGAAAACAACAGTAAAACAGAGAGAAACAGTTGGCTTCTGTTCCATGGAGCTTATGTTCCAGAGGTAAGAGAGAGAGACAGTAAACAGGCCAATAAAGAAATAAAACAATTTCAAACAGTGATAGGTGCTGTGAAGAAAATAAAACAAAATGAAGAGATAGCGAACACTGGGGCAGAGCCAGGGGAAGGAAACCCCAGACTGGGTGGGAGGAAGGCTCTCTAAGAAATGACATTTGAGCTGAAATCAAAAAGGTACAAGGAGTCAGTAAGGCAAAGATCCAAGTCAGATCCTGAGCTGCTAACCCATGGCTGACCCAGGCATTCTTACTGAGAAGGTAAAAGATGAAATAGCCACTCTGAGAAATTGACGCAACTTCTTGCTCCAAAGAAAAGTACACCGTGTGAATTGCTTCGCTCATTTTCCTGTCCTCACTCTTCACAAGCATGACTTTTTTTTTTTTTTTTTTCTTTTTTTTTCGGTACGCGGGCCTCTCACTGTTGTGGCCTCTCCCGTTGCGGAGCGCAGGCTCTGGACGTGCAGGCTCAGCGGCCATGGCTCACGGGCCCAGCCGCTCCGCGGCATGTGGGATCTTCCCGGACCCGGGCACGAACCCGTGTCCCCTGCATCGGCAGGCGGATTCTCAACCACTGCGCCACCAGGGAAGCCCCCACAAGCATGACTTTTAAGGCTTTATTTTTTAACCTACTTTATGAGCAGTGTAAAGGCAGCATTACCCCCAGAGTCCCTGATATCACTCTCAGTGAGACCACTCAGCGCTCTCCTTATCTGAATATGGATGCGGTCAGATTCCTGGGACGGCTAGATTGCTCTCATTGTGATGGATTTCCCTGTGGCTGGCTGTTTCCTGTATCAGTGACACTGGCTCCAGGACCAAATCCATTGCTCAGGTTCAGACCCAGATGGAGAGCCAGAGCCGACGCAGACCCAGCTGGCTCCCCTGCACACTTAATTAGGAGAAAAATATCAAAGTCTCTAGATGGTGAGTAAACGTGTAAACTTCTCTCTCCTGTCTTATCGGGTAGGAATGATGGTCTTTGCCATCCAAATCACACATACACACAACAAGCCACTTTATCTATTATTGATAAACAGCATCTTGCTGTGACATCTATGGTAAAATAGTGGAAGCCACTCCAGTTTTGATTAAGATTGTTATAGTGTCATTAATTATTTCTCACAATTGCTCCTTTCATAGGTTCTTTATGAAGGTCAAGCTAGAATGGCCAAGCAATCTGTCTCAAGCCAGCGTTCCCAGACATACACAAACAATCCAGAGCAGCGCAAGCCATCTTGTACACCTGCTAAGACTCTCTCCCACATATACTTTGCCATGTGAGAAAGTTACAAAGGTGAGATACGCAAAATGATTCCAGTTCTAGAGCTATTCTACCCATTTTTGTTGTTTTATATGTTAACATAAGAAACTTACATATAGACTTCATTTTGAGTGGAAAGCCTTTTTTGTGGGGGAGCTGGGGTGCAGAGTTAACACTTCACAATGATAATTCACTGACCCTGAGGATGGTGCTCAGATTTTAGAGCCAGAATATGAGTCTGATTTCCAACCCCACCATACAACAACTGTACGACCTTGAACAGGATACACCTCTGACCAAGCATCAATCCTTTCTTCTCTATAGATTGAAGTCGAAAGAAACACCCTTTCACCTGTTTCAGAGGGTTCTCACAATTCCAAAATGAGATGTACTTTGTGAACTAAATATAAGTGTAAACACAAAGTCCCCCCCCAAACCCCGGCCTCCTCACTCATGGTGCTACAAATACGTTGTGTTTAAGGCAAAAGCCCGGGTCCCGGTTCTCCGCACTCCACCCAGGATTCCTCTCCTCGGTGACTCCGATGGGATGCCCTGGTGCTTGTGGGCGTGGCTGTTCCCGCACCTGAGAGCCTTCCTCTCCTCTCCTCTTCTTTTCATCGCTGTGCTTCTCGTCGGCTCCGCCGACCCTTCCTTGCTCCGCCATCCACAAGTCACCATCGACCCCCCCCAACAACATTCTCTGGACAAATAACTTCCTCTAAATCGCCAACCTCCAGGCCTGGCCATCAGGGAAACCATTTCCACTCTCGGGCCTTGCTCTTTCAAAAAGGGACCACCAAGAAGAGGTCGTTAGGCACTGAGACCAGTTCTCTGCAGGGACTGGAAAACTTTATCTTTAAAGGGCCAGATAATAAATATTTTAGGCTTCAAAGGCTTAAGTAATGTATCTCCGTAACACATTCTTCTTTGCTTTGTTTTTACAATGCTTTAAAACCATAAAAACAATTCTTAGCCTTTCATCCTTACCAAAACAGGTCACAGGCTGGATTTGTCCCGAGGGCCGGGGTTTGCCAACCCACGCCGTATGCCACAGTCTCGTTCATGCCAGAGCATACTTGTTTGTGTGTGTGTGTGAGCAGGTGTCTTCTGTTGGTAAGGGGAGCTGAGGGGAAGCTAGTTAAGTCAGGAGAGGTACCTGGAGGCTCTGTTCCCTTGGACACCCAGGTCGCTCAGTCTGGTCCCACGGGCAGATTTCTTCCCATGTGGCTTTCTCTCAGTCCAGCCTCTTTTGGGGAATCCTAAGCCATGGGAGAGATCAGTCCATGTCTGAGCTCCAGAAGTAAGCCAGGCTCAAGTCCTCACCCTCAAGGCTCCTGAGCGGTACGTAAATCAAGCATGTGGCTTCCATGCCCCCGAACATTCTGTGACAGTTAGAAGGCCGCTCTCTGCCCACAGCACATGGATGGAACCTGGTGGCTGCAGTTACTTATGATACAATCCAGCCTGGTAAAAATGCATCACGGAGCCACCCAAAATATTTTAGACATTTATAATCTGCTATGCTTACTACCAAAAAAGAAGAAAAAAGAGGGGATGAGGAAGGGGAAGAGAAAGACTGCAGAACATTTCGCTTGGATGTCATTATTACCACAAAATCATTTCACCCGGTACTTATATCACATTCATCAAACACTGTCACATAATCCAAAAGCAAAAGTACGATTCCCCACCATTCACAGTTTCTAAAGGAGAGAGGGTAGATTTGGTCCTCCTTTGGATGTTTTCTCCTCTTCAGAGGAAACTTCATTTCAGTTCTTCTTGATTTTCACATACATGCCGTGAGTTAAGGCCTCCCCAAGTGCAGAGGGTGCCCATCTGCAAGTTAGTAAGTGATGCCACCTTGGCCCACAAAGGAGCTAGAAAATGGGGCCCCTTCGGCTCTGTGTCTCAGCACAGTTTGGTTACCGAAGGTGCCTTTGTCGGGGGATGAGTGGGGGGGTGGAAGGCACCTCTTACCCTGGCAGATCCAGCTGTGCCCAAGGACACCGTGTGGGTGAGCAGAGCCAAAATGGCTTCTCACCCTGACTTATGTCCTTGCCAGGCTGCACGACAACACACAGAGGCCCTGACTTGGTCCGCGAGTCAATGTCTCACAGGCCGGATGAATTTAGTCCATTTTATGCAACTACTAGCACTATGCTGACACAGAAGCTGGTGGTAATATATACGGCGTTGACTATGCTGGTGCTGGTGCCATCACCAACTTGTCAGCTGGAGATCCTTTGTCCACGATCACTTAAGGAGGGCTGATTTTGAGAGGGACGGAGACATCTTAGAGACAGAGAGGGTAAAGCCATCCACAGTGTGGGTAAGTTGTAGGGGAGGGTGACTAATAGCCGTGAAGATGAGCAGAAAGAGAAGGGTAACTAACTAGTACAACAGAGCCGACAGCTGAAGCTGAGGATGGAAGCCTGCTCCCCGCAGAGGATGCTGAATGCCTGGAGGTTTAAACTGAAAGAGGACTTTCTTCAATAGTGGGAAGGAAGGTTTGGGAAACCTTGTTTGCACTGATGGAAGAGGTAACACAGCTGAGAAGCCAGGAGGCCGGTGATGAGGTTTCAATCGCCCAGAGGGGCAAGAATAGACACAGGTGGGGGCCTGGAGATGTGTGAGGAGGAAAATCTGAAGCTGCCTGGAAGCTGCTGGGGCAGAACCAGCCATAGGTTGGAAGGGGGAGGAGGGAAGGGCGTGGTGGAGTCAGGGCTGACTGGAGTTCGTGGCCCAGGAAAGGACTGATGGCTGTGTTTTGGTTGCCAAGACAACAAGCCTAAATGGCAGCCAGAGAGGCCTCAGAGTCTCTCTCTGGGATCCTCCTGCTCTGGGTCATGCGGTGCAGACCTGATCTTCTTCCATTAAACGTACAATATGTACTCTTGTTGCGTGAGGTATGCTTATCACCTGAAAGGACTCTCCCTCCCCATTGTATCAGCATGCTGTGGGTTGCAATCATGCTTCAGAGACACATATTTTTCAGCATTGTTAAGGGAAACAAACATCTGTGACAACTAATCCGAACCCATTCATAGGAAAGATAAATAAAGGCATTCTAACCTGTAGCATTATATGTAACTTCTTTAAACACGGAGAACTTTACAGCAGAGCTCTACCTTTCCAGCAGAGAATGTACTCCATATCTCCCTCTGGAAACTAAAGATACTACATATAAATTTGAAATCATGTATCTCTTCAAAGCATTAATTTTTAACAAGGCCAAAATTGCTAACAACTAGGGAAAGTACTGATTTATAAACTATGTGCTCGGTACATAGTATACATTGTGAATTTGCATGCATATTAAATGCAAATAACCAGAAGACCATAACGCTAAAGCTTCAAATTTATATGTGCAAAAGACAGTAAATCCTAACATTAAAGTTCTTCCCAGAAAATATTAACTCCCCACATCCCCCGCAATGGCTGCACAGTCAGGGGAGTGGTCTCAGTACAGAGTTTAGGAAGAGTATAACTTGTACCACCCATGCCACCCACTCACCAGACGGGGGAGACGAGACCGTCTGCATCCTGTGAGACAGAAGTAAGGTGCCGATGCTGCCCAGCTTTTCAAAGTTTTTTTTTTCTTTTTTTTTCATAATTTGGCAGGAAAAAAGGTACCACCAAAACTGCCACTTTTGAATCACTAAGAAAATCTGTCTTCATTGTAAAGATTTCAACATTGAGGAAGCGGGACAAAACACAGCTAACTTTGCTCTTCCGCCAAAGTAAAAATCAGAGGTATGTGATGTCAACTTGGTAGGCTTTGGTGCCCAGTTATTTGGTCCAACACTAGTCTAGCTGTTGCTGTAAAGGTATTTTTGTAGATGAAATTCACAGTATCCCTCAGTTAACTTTAGGTGAAGGTGAGTACCCTGGATAATCTGAGTGGGCCTCATATAATCAGTTGAAGGCCTTAGGAGCAAAAACTGAGTTTCCAGGAGAAAAAAGAATTCTGCCTGAAAACTGTAACATAAAAATCCTGCCTAGGGCTTCCCTGGCGGCACAGGGGTTAAGAATCCGCCTGCCAATGCAGGGGACACGGGTTTGAGCCCTGGTCCGGGAAGATCCCATGAAAACTGTAACATAAAAATCCTGCCTAGGGCTTCCCTGGCGGCACAGGGGTTAAGAATCCGCCTGCCAATGCAGGGGACACGGGTTTGAGCCCTGGTCTGGGAAGATCCCACATGCCGCGGAGCAACTAAGCCCGTGTACCACAACTACTGAGCCTGCGCTCTAGAACCCACAAGCCACAACTACTGAGCCCGTGTGCCACAACTACTGAAGCCCGCGGGCCTACAGCCTGTGCTCCCCAACACGGGAAGCCACCACAACGAGAAGCCCGCGCACGCAACGAAGAGTAGCCCCCGCTCACCACAACTAGAGAAAGCCCGCGTGCAGCGACAAAGACCCAGTGCAGCCAAAAATAGAATAAATAAAATAAATTAATTTAAAAAAAAAGAAATCCTGCCTAAGTTTCCAGCCTGCCGACTTGCCCTACAGATTCCAGATTCAAGGCTACGACATCAGCTCCTGCCTGCTGGCCACCCCTGAGTTTCAGACTTGCCAGCTCCCACAGTTATGTGAACCAATTACTTAAAATAAATATACTATATGTACATACACACAGGCATAGATGTGTGCATAGCTATTGATTCTGTTTCTCTGGAAAACCCTAACTGATACAAGACTCAAAGGGATTTCCCACTTAGAACAAAGTGTTCAGTATTACAATCCATCTTGGTGGTTGGGTGAGTGCTGCTTGATTTTGATTACAAAGTAAAAATTAATGTATTCTCTTTAAAAAAATTTTTTTATTGGGAGACACATAACATTATGTTAGTTTCAGATGTACGACATAATGATTCAATATACGAATATATTGCAAAATGATCACCATAAGAAGTCTGGTTAACATCCATCATCACACACAGCTATAAATTTTTTTTTCTTGGGATGACAACTTTTAAGATCAACTCTCTTAGCAATGTTCAAATGTACAATACACTGTTATCAACTAGAGTTACCATGTTCTACACTACATCCCCACGACTTATCTTATAACTAGATGTCTGTACCTTTTGACCACTTCCACTCATTTTGCTCAAATAGCTCCACCACTACGGAGTGCAGGACTTTCTTGAAAATTCCCTTCGTAATACTCATTTATAGACTTCTCACTCTAAGAGGCTGACTCTAAGGAGAATAATGGGGAACTATATTTGTAAAAGAGGCTCATGAAAATCTTTCTGGTGGCTGAACATCTGCTCAGCAAGGCTGCTTTGGGGGCTTGCCTTGCTGTATTCATATTGTGAATTCTCTGTGGATGCTAAGTCTTGGGGGATGGAACTGTCCCCTCATTTATGGCCTAAAAGCACAAGTCATACGATCAGCTCTAAGGAAGCAAATATCCCTGTCAAGTTCAGATCAACTTCACGGGTTTAATGCCACTCTGACTGCTCCTTCTCTGTCTCCTTTCCTCCCTTGGCCTCAAAAGGCAGCTTACTGTGTGTGCTCTCCAGCGTCGGCTCTTCCCATCTCCTCTCTGTGACATGGAATGCTTAGCCCCACACCCGGATCCAATTACTGTGCGTGCGCAGCCCATCCGGGGCCTGTGCTCCCTTCCCGACAGCTAACTCTTCTCACACCCCTTTATTTACTGCTGACTGCAGGATCTCCCGGGAGCGGGAGGAATGAGGGAAAGGGTCGTAGTAGCGCGTCCAAAGGAGAACCGACCAAATTTCTATCTTTTGCAAACTGTTCCGTTGCCACGGTTCCATGACTTGCAAGCTGGGAAGAGAACTGATCTATTCTAGAAGGCATTTGGACATCTGCTGTACATAATCTTTTGGATACGCCCTCTTTTTTTTTTTCGGACCGGTAGGGATGGGAGGAGTACTCTGAGGCAGCCCCCCAGCCTTGACTGAAAGTTCTCAGTAAGCTCTCCTCATCTTCTGTCTTCTCTATCAGTCCTGTCACCAAGGCCAATCTCTTCTCCTTCTCCCTTCCTCACTGCAGCTCTTCTCACCATGTGCCTGCCTTCTCCCTCTTCTGAGTTACTGTATGACCCACAGCAAGAATCACCTCCCCCAATATACACTATCAAATGTAATATAGATAGCTAGTGGGAAGCAGCCGCATAGCACAGGGAGATCAGCCCGGTGTTGTGTGACCACCTAGAGGGGTGGGATAGGGAGGGTGGGAGGGAGGGAGACACAAGAGGGAGGAGATATGGGGATATATGCATACGTATAGCTGGTTCACTGTGTTATACAGCAGAAACTGGTACAACATTGTAAAGCGATTATACTCCAGTAAAGATGTTAAAAAAAAAACAAATTACCTCCCCCAAATGTCACTTTGATCAATCATGTGACATGTTGCCAAGTGTTCCAAATGTTTCTTCTGAAATTAAATTTCCGCCCCAATCTCAAGTCCACCAGCGGACTCCCTGCTTTCCCCTCACTCTCCTCCTTTCTAGCTGTGCCCCCAGCTCACAGGCCCCACCCCTGTGCCCTGCCCCCTCTCTGCTCTCCAGAAGGCGAGGCTAACCCTTCTCTCTTAAGACTCCTCCCCTAATACGTTCCTGCTCTCCTTTGAATCTCTACTCGGAAGGAATTCCCTTAACATTAAAAAATAACCCTTGCTCGTTTTTCACAGGGAAAATTCAAGAGGTGATGGGCTTCTGGATCCCACATCCCAAATAAGTAACTCACTATGGTTTTCCACCATTCCTGATTCAGATCCTGAGGCTGGGACTCGCGTACAGCTCACAGCCAGGAAATCCTGGGGCAAAAAGTCAGTAACTACCTGAGTAATAGCTTGCTTGATTTCATCTGAAAGCACCCCTATTTGTTCCGTCCTCGGGACAAAGTTGCAAATGAGAAACCTCCCCCGAATTTAACCTTTCCTCTCGGCAAATTCTCTTAGACACGGACACTAATCTACACAAGTATTATTAGGCATGCATATCAGAATATATTTCCCATTGTGATTTATGCACATGTTACATACAGTTATGGATGTATTTTTGGAAAATTGTTTTTTAAATATTTAATAGCCATTAAACGGGTAAAATAATACTCTGCTCCTTATGGAACAGTGAAAAGTCATCCTAGCACTTTTTGCAAGTATTTGCAATTGTAATCAGTAATGCAGGCAGAAAGAATGCCAATGGTTTTCAATCATCACTGGTAAAAATGTAAATTCTTGAAAATTAAGACTCTGAAGTTCACCTGCATTAATCTACTGCTAATGCAAGCTGGGACTATTTTCTAGGATTCTGAGTGGCTTAACATCATCAAGACATGTCACAAGCTCCATCCAAATTATTCAGTACATACCATGCATTATTCTGAACCTCTCAGAAGATGAAACAAGGAGAGGCAATGAGAGTGTCTGAAGAACAAAAGGAAAAATGAAGCACAGAGACCTCAGGCTAAAAGTATAAAACCCTTGAGAGGGTTTTAAGGACATTTTAGAGGCCTGAAAAATGAGAACAAATCAGCAGGCCCATTAACTCAGCAGCGAATTAAAGCACCATTGTTTCCAATTTCAGCCTTGAATATGAAGGGCACCAAATGGACCACGTTCTGCTTCCCCTCTGTAGAAGGAGAGTGAGAAGTCACCGCTCCGTATTCTTAACTGCCTTTCTTCTTTTCCAGCTAATTTAGCGAAAGAGTGACTATCCATTCCCTAACTCCTCTCCTAAAACATTATTACTAACTTCCCTAGGACCATGTTAAAGGGACAGCAAGAAAATAAACAATCGGACATTCAAAACACAAGTTCTATTCCCCATTAATTTCAACTTCTCTTCCTCTTACTAAAAGATGAAGTTTACTATCTTCAGATGTATTGTTCTTTGCCTTCATACTTGAGACAAAATGGTAAAATACAGCATGTGGTTAATCCACAAACTGAAGAGCCTCTGAATTTAAGAAGTGGGCCATATTCCACAATTACATATATTTTATTGTCTCGCCTCATGGAAACGGGGTTCAATGCAGCTCTTTCCAATCCTTGGATGAAGTATCAGGTCTGGAAGATCTAATATGACATGAGAGATAGTCCTTGAGAATCAATTTGTATTTATACCAATTTGTTCGTAACACAGTCTCACCTGTTTAAGTAGTGCTAGGCCCGCAGGTTAACGGCTTACAACTTTTTAAGTCATTATTTGGGACTCTGCTTCCACATCTAGAAATCAGTGCATCCCAGCCGGTAGGTCTCAGCACACTGCTGTGCTGTGACTTGGTTCCAGGTTTGCTCTGAGGTCCTGACACCCCTCAGCCTCAGAGAAGCAGGTGGAGAGGTCACAGCTGGCCATCAGCTTCCCCAGAGTCCAAAGGCACAGTCCCCACTGCTCTGCTGAGAAGCACTGCATGTCCAGGGACACCCATGTTAACAGGCCGCTGCAGAAGGCACCACTGCCCTTCTGGAGAAGCCGTCCATGCAGCTGGGGGAGGCATTTGCATTCCAGATGTGCAAAGCACAGCTGGCTGAAGGTGGGCCTCTAGTGAGTTGGGGAGGGGGAACTGGTGGGCAAAGCTCTTGCTATCAGCTCCCCAAATTCTCTCTTTATGGGTTTCAGTAACTCCTTTCCCCTGGGGGCTAATGTGCCCTTTCACTGGCATCCAAGCTACCTATGGGGTGACTGCTCTGACAATGAACACGCATTTTACCAATTAGGGCCCCGTCATCATTTTTCATTACTTCATAGAAAACAAATTCAAAGGGCAGTATCGGAGTATTGCATTTATAGAGCAAAGAAAATGATTAAAGCTGTTGGATTTTTTAAACATAATTTTAACTGTTGTAAAATTTGGAATAGTGGTGAAACAGCTTGAATATTTCTTAATCGATGCCTGTGTAGTATCTGACAGTGACTAATATGAATTCCAAGGGGAGAATCACTGACACCTTGATCAAGAATTCTATTTAGCTATTTAGGCAAATAGCAATATGAAAAGAAGTTATGTTCATGAAAGCAAATTCAGGTTTCTCATTAGAAAATTTGAAAAGATTTTATTTGGAAGTTTCTTAGCTATACAAAGGTCCCCAAATGGATGTCCCCAGCTTACTATGTTATTAAGTATCTGTTCCTATGTGCGCCACATCGAGGCGAAATTGAGAACTGATTTTAATAACATGCTTGTATCACTATTTCTTGGCTTTTCAATTTTAGGTGTTATCTATTGGCCTTCCAATAAGGAAGATGAGGGTTGGTTGGCTGGTTAGTTTTCATCCACCTACACCTGTCCCATGTTCCTATCCTCAGAATTCTAGCACAATTTTGGTTATATTAAATACCCATTTTATATCATTATAGCTACAGAGACATTATTAGTATCTGAGTCATGTAATATTCTATGATTACATTTCCTTTTCTGCATTCCTTTTTCTCCTTCCTGTTACATTTCATTGAAATGTTTCCTTTCAATGTAACAAATCAGTGTTACATTTCACTTTGGTTAGTTTCCTTATATAATTATCCTGAGGTTATCCCCAAAGCCTCCCCAAGATTTGTAAATCTCCTCTCAGTAGGAACAGATCCGGTGTTTTATCAATTTCACCATCTTCAGGCGGTCTCTGCTGAAGCTCTCTACCTACTCCTGTTGAGATCAGTGGATCACTTGTCCCCCTGCATAGCTGGCTCTTATGTTGGTCCCATCTCGGGGATCTGGGGTCTTTTTGGTTTACCCTGTCATTTATTGGAGCACATCATAGTGTTGTCAAGTTTCATGACCATGTACTGGTATTACCTTTTAATTGGGAAACTCCTATCTTTGGTTGGGGGAGATTTTGTTGAATTATTCCTTGGATGGTTTTCGGTCCTCTAGTTTTCTATATTCTCTCAAGTTGGTGCTGCTGTTTTTGGACGTTGGACCTCATGAACCAATCCTATAAATTTCTTATTTTTTCTATATCATCTTCTATTCTTTCTCTTTTACTTCACATTCTGGGAAATTTCCTTAACTTTATCTCCCAACCCTTATAAATTCTCTTCTGTTTCACAGTTGTAATATCACACCTTATCTATCTGAAGATACAAATGATTTCTTTTTTTAAGATATCTTCTTCCTGCAAAGGTTCTGTTTTCCTCCAAGTTGCTTTTTTTCTGTTTGCATGTTTTAGTTTCTGTCTCTCATAATAGAGACTTTCCTTAAATGTCTGATGATCCTTAGCTGTCTGCTGGTAATTATTGGTGAGGCCCGAGAAAGTCAACAGGAAGGTTTTGTGGGGGGGGAGGGGTTGATTTGAGATTTATTTTAGGATTGTTCTAGTTAGGGCCTCTTCTTTGGGAACCCCTGATGTCAGTATCCTTGAGTTTTATTTTTAGGTCATAATCCCAGGGAAGTCTCCTGCAGATAGGGTATCATCCTGGCTGCCCTCAGGCTAGGGGGCAGGGAGAAGAAGGTAGTTATGGTTCTCAGGATTTGGTAAATCAGTACAATCTCCCTGATTTCAAGACTATATAATACCGCTTGACTTTTCCTAATACCTTCCAATCCAGAAACCTCTATTTTATCATCTGTACAGAAAAAAAAAGTCTCCATTCCTATTATGGAGTGAAAGAGGGGCAGTTGGTTACCTGCTTGTATAAAGTTGGGGAGCAGATCTGAACTTTCAGCCAATACTCCTCATTTTATCCTGTCTTCACTCTCATTTCCAAGGGGATCTTGTTGCTGAAAATTCCTGAGCTTCGTAGAAGTCGTCAGTGTAAATTAGGCTGCTTCTCCCTTTCTCCTCTGCTCAGTAAGCTGTCACTCATCCACCTGTATCCCAGATTCCAAAATGCTATGGCTGTCGCCCCATTCCTTTGTTCTTATAGATATGTAACTTTAAAAAAAATATCCCGGTCTTCCCTGGTGGCGCAGTGGTTGAAGAGTCCACCTGCCGATGCAGGGGACGCGGGTTCGTGCCCCGGTCTGGGAGGATCCCACATGCCACGGAGCGGCTGGGCCCGTGAGCCATGGCCGCTGAGCCTGCGCGTCCGGAGCCTGTGCTCCGCAACGGGAGAGGCCACAACAGTGAGAGGCCCGCGTAACGCAAAAAAAAAAAAAAAAAAATCCCTTAAGTGTCACTTTAATCGTGTTTCAGGAAGTGCCGGTAACTAAATAAAACATGTACCATCTTTAACCTGAAACCTATTAGTCACTCTTCATCCTTTCATGTTGACACTGAAATGCGGATTACTCAATTTTTTTTGGTTTGTTTTTGTTTTTTTTGCGGTACGCGGGCCTCTCACTGTTGTGGCCTCTCCCGTTGCAGAGCACAGGCTCCGGACGCAGGCTCAGCGGCCACGGCTCACGGGCCCAGCCGCTCCGCGGCACGTGGGATCTTCCCGGACCGGGGCACGAACCCGCGTCCCCTGCATCGGCAGGCGGACTCTCAACCACTGCGCCACCAGGGAAGCCCTACTCAATTTTTTGTTAAAAAATTTAACCATTTAGACAAGACCCAATGTTCAGGTGGAATAGCAAGTAGGGAAAAGAGAAATTTGGGGTGAAACTGAATTTAATAATTGTTATGTTTTTTGTAAACAAGGATGTCACATTGTCCTAACGATGCATTGGGCATTGTGGGAAATAAAAATGTCCTTATTTCAGAACAGCCTTTAAAAATTCTCAAAAAGATTAAATATTAAAGAGGTCCTTGAATGGATAATTAGCCTAAAAAAGGGTATCCAGAGGGGGGAAAACTATGACAGAAGAGTGGAACGGTAAGAGGCAAACTCAATGGAGGAAGAAGAACTTAAACTCAGTTTCGAAGAATAAACGTTACAAACATTTCTACTGTTCAGTCTGCATAATGTGTATTAGATATTGATGTGATCAATTGATGGAGAAATAAGATTTATTTAATGCAGAGTAAGGCAGAAAGGAAAAAAGGCTCTTCTACTTAAAATACAGCTGCTTTAAGTTTTTACTCTCAGTTTTTCACCATAGCGGGTCATTACGATGTTGAAATCATTTTTTAAAATACCAGTTTAGTTCTCTACAAACTTGTGAAAAGGGATACAGTGAAATATACTTTTCAGTGATGTTCAGGTTGTGAAGTTATACTCCTATAGATACTGAAAACACCATTATCATTGAAATACCTGCTGGTAAAACAACCTTGTTACTGTGTGCCTGCAACCCTCTAGTTCCTAACGCCATTTATCTCACTGAAATAAACGTCTTCACAGCATGATTCTTGATAACACACAGTTTTAAGGACTATCATGATTGCCTTGGGCAGACTGACTCTAATTGGATGGATCTACATATGAGAAGAAGAATTCCAAGGAGAGCATTGTGCCTGTTTTTTCGAAAATGGGATGATGCCGTGCAGAGACCAATCTGCCTTCCGCATCGGGCCTGGGTAGGGGCAGGTGGGAGTTCAGTGTGGATAGGCTGTGGGAGAAGTCTAAACGCAGAAGCTCTGTGGGGTGGGGAAGGGACTCTAAAGCATAATGAGCCTGTAACTTGGGAGACAAAGGCGAGACACTGAAGTTTTCTGAAGAGGCAGTAATGTCATCAAAGAGATATTTCTCCAAATCATGTAATCTGCCAGTGCTCTACAAGGCCGAAAACCAAGTCACAGGCCACTGGTCAGACCCTGCGTAATACAGAGATCCAAGGTCACGCGAGGCTGGCCTGGGCTGCCCGGCAATGGACGTGTGAGAGAACTCACTGCAGAGATCAATGAACCTGAATCATCTCTACTTACAGTATGACAGACACAGTCCATCAAGGAAAAGGGATGGGACTGAATCAGTACCGACGAAAGGACTTACACTGAAGTTGTGTTTCAACTAAATCCATGGTCTCCTTTGGCTTTTAATTCAAGAAACGTTTCCTGAGTATCTACTACGTGCGAGACAGACGGGCTTTGCTCATCGCTTTGTCTCGTTACCTTATAAGCTGAATGTAAAAAAATTCCAGCTAATTGATTTCACAGACTGATTGATGTTCTTCTGGAAAAACAACAGATTGATTCTTTTATTGACAGCAATACTAATTCTTCCATTATGTTCTTCTCTCCCGGTGCACAGAGTCCAATGGACTTTAGGGCCAACTCGATACGAAGAGCAGAAGAGAGGCATTAAGAGAACAAGGTCCATTAGGCCCAATATTGCCTCAATTACTTTAATTCCATTATTCCTGTTCATATTAGTCCTTCAATCGATGTCTCCTTTCAGTTACTCATACTTACCCTTCTCAAAATCACAAGTAATAGGATTATGGTCTTTTGAGCTCAGTGGCAGCAGACTTTCAATATATTTATATGAATATTTATATAAATATCTATTTATATTTCTGAATTTGTGATTGTCTCCAGATCTGCAATGGAGAAGTCTTAAATTGAATCAAGTCTTCCAGAGGCCATCTCTTAGAAAGATGCAGAGCTTCTTAATGCAATATGGGTGCTTTCACCTGTTATGGCATTTGTCATTCGCTGTCAAGACCAGGCACACATGGCTTAATGGCTTTCTAAGTTTCTTCTTCCCACGTCTCAGCGTTAGGGCAGTTTAATTAGTTTTCAAAGTGGACCGCTTTTCTGTCCATATCCCAGCTTTTTGCTTAATGTAATCCTTCTCCCTTCACCGACAATTATTCTGCCCTGCAAGAGTGTCATCTGGACCTTACATTAACCACAGCCTCTTCCATACGACAGGTAATCAACCCCTCGGTTCCACCTCTGTAGCAGCCTTACAAATTAAAGGAACTCTGTTTTCCCTCCACTCTTAACAAACATCAATGCAGCATTGATAATATGTAAGAGGCTGCACTTTGAGCACAAACAGGGCACATAATAGGTATGTAGCCCGTTTCCTCAGCACCTGCCAGCCCTTCTGAGGGTGTTATAGAACTAACCCATGAGATAAGAGAGGAATGTGACACTGTGATGTGAGGAGTACAACGAAAGTTCCCCTGTAGTGAGGAAGGGGTAAATTACTCATGAGTGGAGAAAAGTTTCATAAAGGGGATGGATTTGAGTGATGTCCTGAAGGATGGGGGGTTCTGAAGATGGAGGCTGGAAGGACAAAGGAACAAACTGTGTGTGAGAAGCAAAGCAGGCGAGTGCAGCCAGGACAGATGATTTACAGAGTAAATGACCCAGCAATCCCACTACTGGGCATCTACCGGAGGAAACCATAATTCAAAGAGAGTCATGTACCACAATGTTCATTGCAGCTCTATTTACAATAGCCAGGACATGGAAGCAACCTACGTGTCCATCGACAGGTGAATGGATAAAGAAGATGTGGCACATATATACAATAGAATACTACTCAGCCGTAAAAAGGAACGAAACTGAACTATTTATAGTGAGGTGGATGGACCCAGAGACTGTCATACAGAGTGAAGTAAGTCAGAAAGAGAAAAACAAATACTGTATGCTAACACATATATATATGGAATCTAAAAAAAAAAAATGGTTCTCATGAACCTAGGGGCAGGACAGGAATAAACACACAGACGTAGAGAATGGACTTGAGGATATGGGGAGGGGGAAGGGTAAGCTGTGACAAAGTGAGAGAGTGGCATGGACATACATACACTACCAAACGTAAGATAGACAGCTAGTGGAAAGCAGCCACATAGCACAGGGAGATCAGCTCCGTGCTTTGTGACCACCTAGAGGGGTGGGATAGGGAGGGTGGGAGGGAGACGCAAAGGGGAGGGGATATGAGGATAGATGTATGTATGTATAGCTGATTCACTTTGTTATACAGCAGCAACTAACACACCATTGTAAAGCAATTATACTCCAATAAAGATGTTAAAAAAAGAGAGAGAGAGAGAGAGAGGGCGCTGAGCTCTTCGAGAGCCAGGTTAGGAAGCCCTGACTTCCCTCTCGCAGCAGTGAGGCTGGGAGGAGTTTGGCAGGAGATAAGCCTGTTAACACAGGCAGCCTCCTTGCAAGGTGCAGGATGAACCCGAGGCAACTGCAGGTTGCAGACCTGAGACGGAACGAAGGCTCACAGTATGTGAGGGGACCTTCTCCATTGATGCCTGCTTTCCCGCAGAGCGTCAGCCAGCCCTACACCCTCCCTCCCACCTCATGCTCCAGCAAGGCCGCCCAAACAGCAAGCAGTACACACACACCCTGCTCCCCACACCTCCCTGCTAGGCCGCCCGCCCTTTCTCCTTTAGAATGTTCTCTCTCCACCACACTGGTCCATCTGGCAAGGTTCTCACTCTTTTCAATCTCCACTCAAATGCCACCTTCTCTTTGAAGCATTTCCTGACTTCCCCAAGCCAACTCCGTTGCTCTTTCTCCTGTGTGCGAGGAGCACATGGTACAGAGCCCCATCACAGCAACAAGTTCTGCATGACCACCTCCCACCTAAACTGTGACCACCTTGATGTTATCCCCAGAGCCATTTTTGGCACATGTGAGAAGGACAATACTTGAATGGATGAATGAGTGAATGAACAAATGAACAAACTGAATGGTCATATAAACAAACAAAAACAAAAGGAAGGAAAAGCCACGAAAATGATGGTCATAGATGAAAAGGGGAAAAGGAAGTAAACATATGGAGGAATTAGAGAAAACTTGATAGAGCTTAGTGAGAGCCAAATGTCAGGGCAGCAAGACATGGAGGAGCACGCCGAGCTTCTGAGTTCTCTGCCACAAGCCCTCTGCTCTTCTTCATGACTTTTATATTATCAGCTTAAAAGCTCTGAGTATAGGGCTTCCCTGGTGGCGCAGTGGTTGAGAGTCCGCCTGCCGATGCAGGGGACACGGGTTCGTGCCCCGGT
>NC_041226.1:23842634-23869167 GCF_002837175.3 Physeter macrocephalus | reverse complement strand
GGCCGCTGAGCCTGCGCGTCCGGAGCCTGTGCTCCGCAACAGGAGAGGCCACAACAGTGAGAGGCCTGCGTACCGCAAAAAAAAAAAAAAAAAAGCTCTGAGTATAAGCTTACGGATTTAAAAGAAACAAAAAAAGAACCGTCAGGAGACAGGCAGAAGAAGAACTCAAAGAGAACAAACACTAAGATTTGTATCTTAACTTACCCGTGTGCAAATATTTTTTCTGAGAAAGTCTGACAGAATCTTGATTCAGAGTATAATTTCTTTAATTAAAATGTTTCCCGTGTATCACAGAAACACTCTAAAATTTCAGAGGTCTTAAAACTACCGTGTTAATTATCAACTAAAAAATCACAGAAATCATTTCCCCTTTTTTTAAAAATCAGAGTTTCACAGTGAATATGCATATTATTATCAATTCCACGAAACAGGTATACCTGAATTTTCAGAAATCTCAGATTAGAGAAATTGGAAAGTGCAAAATGGAAGAGGGAAAAAGACTTAGCCACAATAAGTTAGTTTTTAGTGTTCAAGACTCTTGACGTTTCATTTCTGGTTTATTTCTCTTTAATGGCAGAGAAGGGTTAGGTACACACAAAATAACCTAGTTATTAAAATAAGATTTATTAGAATGTTATAATTGTAGCAGTGCCACTTTAGGGTACTAAACAAGCTGTTTAAGGACTGTTTAACGACCAAGATGCAACTGTTTACTGAACTCGACACATCATCATCAAAGAGCTCTTCCACCATCACTCTGATATGGTCACTGGGTGACCAAAACAAATTGTTTTACTTTTAATTTAGGCCTGTAGACATTCTCACGCACCAAACGAGGGGATTTCACATGGAAGTTATTATAGAAGGATAGTAAGCACTTGTAATAGAGGGTAGTCAGCACTTCAATAAAATGGAAAAGGCAAGCAAGCAGTGGAGGCGCCAGGATGAAGTTATACAACCATATACGATGGCATTTGGTGGAACCGTGCCTGCAGGCATCACACACACCATAAAAATTTGCCTTGTGATTCACCAATTTTGTTAGGACTAATGTCAGAGTGAAAAAGGCTAAAATGAATTTTTATTTTCATTTTCATTTTCTACTGCCTGTCATCACCTTAGAAATCCAGTGCTGTCTAGGCCAACACCATCCCTCGGCCATGGGGTGGCCTGCAGCCCCACCGCCAGGAAGAGGAAAGCTTCCGTGGGGTTGGGAAGCCTGGAAGTCAATTATCCCAGCCCACCTGATGTCCAGCCTTGGGGAGGCCAGGTGGGAGCCACACAGTCTGTATCTAGGTGTTGGCCTGCCCACCTGCAGCACTAACCCGGGGCCTGAAATCAATTCACAGGGTCTCTAAAGATGCCTGCTTCATTCCCAGGACCAAGTCCCCACTGGCCTTGGACTTCTCTCAGCAGGAGGCTCCCTTTTGGGACAGAAAGGTAATCCTTTCCTGGAAGTCACAGTAGATACGTCCAGAAAGCTCTACCCTTGCAGGAAATAAGGGTTTTCTAAATAAACATCGCTGAGGAACGGATCATGTAAGTGCTATCTTGAGACCAGGGTCCTCACATGTTACCAATACTCAAATCTAAGCAACACGCAAAAGACCACTGCTAATAATTTCTACCCGAGGAAGCACAGAGAAGAGAGAAGACACAACGGGAGCAGACCTGTTTCAGGACTGCATTTAGAGATGAGAGCTCTGGAACAGACGTTAAATTTAATAAGCCCAAAGTGATGCAGCTGGAAAGAAAGAATAGCCCGGCTAAGTACGATTTCAATGGTACTGAATTCGTTGGAAAGATATCTTGATGTCCTGACGGAGGTGGCATGTAAATTGCCAGCTCAGCCTGCCATGCAGTAGAGAAAGCGGGCCTGGCTCACAGAGAGGGCTACATTTTGGGAAAAGTCTACTTGCTCTTACTTTTCAAGGAAAGCTCGTGTCCCGTTTATGATGTTGTTGAACTTGGACTATCCTAAAAGTAAGAGGTCACTGAGGATAAGGGAGCAGAAGTGCTGCCCACCTCTGGTCACTGCACTTTGCTTTTGCCAAACGAATTCGACCGCGGTCATTATGGTCTTTGCCATTCACTCATTCAACCAATACTAAGCAACAAGCTCTGTGCTAGTTTCTTTAGGGCAAACCAAGAGGAACGAAGTCCCCTTCCCTTAGATAGTGTTATGGGTTGAACTATGTGGGCCAAAAAGTATGTGGAAGTCTTAATTAAATGTGGCCTCATTTAGACGTAGAATCCCTGCAGATGGTCAAGTGATGATGAAGTCATTAAAGGAGTCCCTAATCCAATATGATAGGTGTCTTTAAAAGGGCAGAAATGTGAACACAGAGATAAACAATGCGAAGACACAGGAAGAAGATGGCCGTTCACAGGCTAAGGAACACCTGAGGCTACCAGAAGCTAGGAGAAAGGCGTGGACCATATTCTCCCTCACAACTCTCAGGAAGAACCAAGCCTGCTGACACCTTGATTTCGGATTTCTAGCCTCCAGAACCGCATGATGATAAGTGTCTGTCGTTTAAGCCACCCAGTTTGTGTTCCTTTGTTACAGCTGCCAGAGAAAACTAATACAGACTGGGTCACAAACGAAGCAAGGCCAATGACAAAATTGCCATGGTCAATGGAACTCTTGTGCGGGTCTATCCACAGATGGTTTGATTCAATTAACAGGGCCAGGTTCAGTCAATGGACCAGAGATCACCACCATCTACGTCCGTTCCATAAAGACCATCCAAGAAAGAGATGGTTTATATCCTATACAGAGGCTGACCCAATGTTTCATACTCTAAAAAGATGATGAGAAGGAAAGAAGCCATAAAGGTTAATGGAAAATTAATCTTGGTGACCTGTTGGGGCAAATCAAAGTTGTGGGACATACATTTATTTAAAAGGAAAATGCAAAGAATCTTTAGAAGGGCAACTTCAGATAAGGGGACAGAGATAAGACTTTAATTAGAAGAGTCTTCAGGATTCACCTATTTACATCAATGTTGAAAAGATTAAAGCCTTCTGATAAGGTAACAAAGATGAACAATAGCAATAACTCTATGTTAACACTGTAGAAGATGGAAAGAGGTTCCAGGTGACCAGTCCTGTTTCTTCCCTGGTTGTCTACAGAGCCCGTGTTTTAGGTACTCTGAGATGCTCCCCAAATGCACATCAGTTCACTGAGACCACCCATGACTGGCCCTCTGCACCCCAGTATAAGTGAGTAAAACACACACAAGAGAATGATGTCAACTGAATGATTAAGCTGCATCACTTCTCATACAGTGACAAGCAACCTGCCAGTGGCCGTGCTCGTCGCTTGCTGTACCCACCATCCCTTTACCTGAACATGGTGAGCGCTCTCTCCTCCACGGGTTATAAAGATGGCATCATGCTGGCTGCAAAGGACCTGTAAAATAAAGGCAGCCGTGTTAGAGAAAACGTCCAACAGCAGACTCAGAGAGCTGCTGGAATATATATAAGCAGACGCAAGGTTTCGCTTGCAGAGTTCGAGCTGAATGTTGCGCCTTCCTACTTCCAGCCATTCGAATTGACTGTCCTTGGAGAAGGTCTCTGCATGGTCACAATCCATAAATGCAAGGGTCTCATCATAAACACAGCCCTTGAACTGTCGATCTTCCACAGAATATTTCTGCTTTAAAAGTCGTCCTTGTTGCTAAAGTAGCTACACCAGGGCTAGGGTCAGGGCCAGGGCCTCCCAAATCTGGAAAAGCCTACATAAATAAAGCTGTATATTAGTTAAGGGCAGTACAACCTAGAGTATCATTTGAAAGCAGTTTGGGGGGGCTGATCAGTACAGGGTTACTCTTTT
The DNA here is from genome assembly GCF_002837175.3 of Physeter macrocephalus. NCBI lineage: Eukaryota > Metazoa > Chordata > Mammalia > Artiodactyla > Physeteridae > Physeter > Physeter macrocephalus. The sequence continues at coordinate 23,865,329 of NC_041226.1, read as the reverse complement.
TAAGTGTAGGAAAGACTTCCTGCAGATTTCCAAGTTGACATAAGGGTCAGATATTTCTACGTTTTCTCTTAGGAAGTCTGTGGTTCCTCAAACTATAAAAATGCATCTATATAGTTCCATAGAATAAATCCCAACTTTATTTACCAGAAAGTATTTTAGAATCTTGTTACTCGAGTCAGGTCTACGGACCAGCAACATCAGCAAAACCAGGGGGCCTGAAACGCTAAAACCTCCTGAAACAGAATCTGTATTTTCACAGGATCCTCAAGTGATTCCTATGCACATTCACGTCTGAGAAGCATGGTTTTGAAGCTCCTTATCTATCTGACCTGCAATTACTAGAATCACAAGAAACAGGTTGCCTGAAACTTCAAGACTGTCCTCTGGTGTCCAGAAGTTAATGGAATCACAGTCCCTTTATTACAGCTGAATAAAGTCCCCAGAAATCCCTCACTGCTGGCTAAGTCAACTTTTCTCTTCCAGAATACGTGGGCTAATTGTACACTTATTCCTAAAGCATAGTTGATTCCAGAAGACTTTTGTTTTACACTTACAAAAGCAGCACCATAGCCATTCATTCATTCCATAAGCAGTTAGTGAACATCTGTTTAGATGCTCCATAATATCCAACATTGGGTAAAGAGCCCAAAGTGTAGGGGAAGAACAGAAATGACAATAGGAATGGGAGCCCTAATAGGGAAAGGTTGGCACCAGAAGCCAGGGTGCAGAGGAGGGCACTGGTGCCCACTTAGAAAGCACCTGACCCAGACCTGGAACACTGCGAGGGCTTCCTGAGCTGAGCTTCGAAAACAGAAGAGGAAAGGTGTTTCAAGAAGCAGCCCACCTGTAGGCGCGGTGAGTGTGGTGCTGGGTTAGGGCAAGTACCCAGCCCAGCCATGAAGGAGTCAACTACCTTTACTTAGAAAAAATATTGGATTGTGACGGTACAGAGTTCTTTTTCCCAACTGCTTTGAACATTTGTATGCATGAGCTCTAAAGGCGGCAGCCGTTAGGAACATTTTTTTCCCTTTCAGCTCCCCTACCTGTAGACAAGGAGGAATGGCAGACATCAAATGCGAGCGGCACTGACCCAGAAGTCTGCCGGACACTGCAAGGGGGCAGGGACAACAGAACTGAGTCTCCGCGTCTGCTCTCTGATCACACAGAGTGTCCATGCAGCTGCAGCCAGCAATACAGGGACCATAAAGAGAATGGCATTAAAGTTAATACAAAAGTCAGGAAACTATCTTCGGGGAGGGACACTGGCTATTTGGCTGCTGCATCGCTGGGAGCAACTGAAGGCTCTCGGTGAGACCACAGTGTGCGTGCCCCTCTCTGTGCCTGTCTCCTCTCCCTACATTTAAGTAGTCCTTATCCTGCCTCCTTCCCCCTCGCTTCCTCTGACTCACTCTCCTTCTCCCTTACCAACTCCAAGTGCCCTCCCACCTCTAATTCAACTCCCTTCTTCTCCTTTTCAGTCTGCCTGCTTTCTCACCCCCTCCTGCTATGAGAAGAAGGAGATGAGGGAGAGAAGCGAGGATAACAGAGCATCTTTCTACCTCTCTCCCCTTGAATCTCTTTTCTCTGTTCCTCACTAATGTGCCCATACTTCTTTCCCCTCTTCTAGGCTCTCTCCTTTCCCCGAGTCGAACCTCTGTTATCAGTGTGTAGCCAGACCTCCCAGGCACAGAGCCTGGAAATTATAGGAAAATTGCTGGGCTCATCTGCTGTCCCATCATCACACTTGGAGTTCACAGATTCTCCCAACCTGCTGCCAGGTCAACAGTTGAGAAGGCAAAAAAAACAAGCTTTAGGGACTTCCCTGGTGGCGCAGTGGTTAAGAATCCGCCTGCCAATTCAGGGGACACGGGTTCGAGCCCTGGTCCAGGAAGATCCCACATGCCACAGAGCAACTAAGCCCATGCGCCGCAACTACGGAGCCCACGTGCCACAACTACTGAAGCCCACGCGCCTAGAGCCCGTGCTCCGCAACAAGAGAAGTCCCCGCAATGAGAAGCCCGTGCACCGCAACGAGAGTAGCCCCCGCTCGCCGCAACTAGAGAAAGCCCGTGGGCAGCAACGAAGACCCAACGCAGCCAAAAACAAATAAATAAATTTATTTTTAAAAAAAACTTTATAAATGTAGTAAGCTAGCATTTTCTTAGCAGTTTTTAAAACGTAGAACAATGCTGGGCTATTCAGGTGCTGTGCTCAAAGGGTACCGAGACGTGAAATATACTAGGCAAAAGGATGTCATTCCATCTCCGGTTTTTCCTAAGGACGCTCCCTTCAACCCACCATAAATCCAACCCTTTCCTTAGTGTGTGTCTTACCCCTCTTTGTGCCGATGCCCCAAACCCTCCTGGAATGACTGAAATGGGCCTCATTACAGGCAGGAGTTACCAGAGTGCTTCCTGACAGAGACACAATGCAGCACACAAAAAGGCTCATTTGACGCCCCATCAGGAAGCCTTACAAGTTACAGCTTAATAAATACATGAAGATTATTATAATACAGAAAATGTCTGGTACCACCACTTCCTGCATGAAATGCACTTACGGAGTACTCTACAGACTTGGCTGTGATATGGCAATCTCACACACACCCTTTGAATTACAGAAAAGCAATTTGGCTTTCTTTAGGTATTTCACTCTTTTTTTCACCCCTGTGAACGATCAGCAAAACTCTGTAGACAAATCTGCTTTGCTCACCCTTTTATCCCAGCGCCTAGATGTAGTATGTGCCCCTGGCATATAGTATATGCTCCCCAAATGTCTGATGAATGAATGAATTAATCAAAGAATCAACTGACCAATCAGTATTGGCCTAAGACACAACAGAATTAAGCAGCTGGAGGGAAATACTATGGCACACGGATGCACTTGGAAAATTTCCCCTAGGCTTTTGGCAGTGGCACCTAATCATAAGGTGAACACAGGGCTGTGGCTGTAACTCACCTCCAAGAAGTAGAAAGGGCAGAGGGGCTGACTGGGCAGGGATACTGAGTGGTCAGATGTGACAACTAACATTCTAACAGCAAATGAGCAAACAGAAAAACTCTAGAGAACAGACAAAAGTTCTCCAAAAGAAATACAGTAGCCTGGGATAAATTAGTCAGTCCCTCCATTTGTTGCCAGGATACTTTGTCCAGACCCTCTAATTACTGATGCTCTCATCACACCTTTACACTTCTTCAACAGTTCTGAGTCAAACTAGGAAGTAAGGACCTGATCATAGCTCACCAAGATTTCGTAGGCAAGCCAGGAAGGCTCCAGAATGGATTCGCTCTGTAGACCAGGAAAGGGATTGCAATCCTATCTTGGAAAAGGGAAAGAGGAGACACGACAGGTGGAGCTAGGTCTAAATAGAACCCCAAGAGGTCCTGCCTCTCTGGATTCATGTCAGAATTCAGAGACCAGGTTAGCAGTTCCCCGAAACAGGGATGCCAGTCACTCCATATCAACCAACCAAGAGTTAGAGCAGAGCTGGCTTAGCCGGCAGTGTAATTTGTTATATCTGGCTCTGGATCTCTTAAAAAGGTATTTCATCAACAGTATATAATCAATAGTATTTCTAAAATCAGCATGTACTTTCTTTGTGTTCAAAAATCATGAGTGTTTCTCTTTAACGTTAACAACATTAACACCATGAAAACCATTGGGCTGAGATGGTCACCCCTCCAGAAAAGGCCTCTTCAGAAACCCAACCAATTTTCATGTAGAAAGAGCCTCCTATGCTAACTTTCAACTCCACTGCCCCCTCTGACCTGAAACAGTTTTAACGAAAGCCCTGCGCTCACATCTGAAAAGAAGGATTTGCCTCTTGAGGAAAAAACTTTGACAACTCTAGGATGCATGTATTTTAATTTAAATCTGACCCAGAGTAAAGTACCTCAATGACCCATCAATGGAAAAAGAAAAAATATCTTTAAACAATCCCTAGATGTTACTCACATTACCACATCTACGTATCATGAGACCTAGATTTGTTACCTAGACAGTGCTTTCTAATAATAAGGAATTGATGAAAAGATAGCATGTTTGGTTTTTTTTTTTTGGCGGTACGCGGGCCTCTCACTGTTGTGGCCTCTCCCGTTGCGGAGCACAGGCTCCGGACGCGCAGGCTCAGCGGCCATGGCTCACGGGCCCAGCCGCTCCGCGGCATGTGGGATCTTCCCGGACCGGGGCACGAACCCGCGTCCCCTGCATCGGCAGGCGGACTCTCAACCACTGCGCCACCAGGGAAGCCCGACAGCATGTTTTAATCTTTCTTCCCCTTAAGTTCCAGTTTGAGGTTTCTGGCAATATAGTTTCCTAGCTATATATGGACCACAGACAGCTCTACGATTTCAGTGTTACCTGTACAACATTATAAATATTTAGAGGAAGAAAAGTAGTTGTATTTGCCATCTGTATCCACTCCCTAAAGCTATACAGCTGTGTTTTTGCACTGGTCACCACCCAAAGCCAGTTCTGAGTGCCAGCTCCACCTGTGATTCACACAATTTCTTTTCCAGATCAACCCCTGTTCAGTTTACCAGCACCTCAACTTTGTGGATTTCTTCTAATCTCACCTCAATAAGCTATTGCTTATGGGAGGATAAAAACCCACTTCTTCCCACAACATTTGGGTGCATGTGTGTATTTGAGTGTTTGTCTCTCATGTGATTTCCAAGTTAGAATTCAAGGTCAAGTAGACAAATAGTGCTTACACAACAAGAGCTACAGCATGAAAACAGATCAAGGAAGGGGGGCCCCCCTCCCATCACTTCCACTACATCCCTGAAAGCTATGACCCAGATAATCCCCTTCCCAGCCCCTAGATCCAGCCAACCCCTCCATTAAGCAGACCTTCCTGAGAGAGGGGTCTGGGTGAATGCCACCGTAAGAGACGGCCACGTATTTCCACAGTTTATGAGGATAAAGCAATTACAGCTTCAGCCATTCATGAATAAAGCCTCTTTAACATTTTAATGAGAACATTAAACTCAGCTGCACTTGGTTTGGTCTCCCTAGAAAGTCTGTTAGGTTGAAGAAAGTTTCTTCAAGAAGCAGTAATGAAATTGCATGTCTCTCTGTGCCACCAGGGCATGACTGGGCCACAAACACTGGCCGCATGATGCCTCTCCTGAACGAGCCCATCCATATATTCTGATAAGGCTACAGTTTGGTAAACAAGAAGAGGCATCTGGAGAGATACCTTCCTCTCTGCAGTGTTTGTGGGCTTCTGTGTGCTCACTCATTTCATATCTGACTTGTCTCCTAATTTGTTTTTTGTTATACACAGCTTGGAGTACAATGTGTGACTCAGTAAATGTACGATTATACTTTTCTGCTATTTTCCCTTAATCATTTTCTACCGCCTCTGTTCTCTCTTGCACAAGGCTCCCAACTTCGGCTTGTCTGGAGGCCCATTAAATTCAGCAGACAACCAAGAGAGCTTCAGAAGCCAAAGGTGAACAAGAAATAATTCTCAGACTCAGTGACTTAACATGAATGTCTGCCTCTTCCTCCGAACAAAACCTGGAGCAGTGTGAATGAAAGAGTTTGTCACCCTGAAGACCAACTAGGAGAGAAGAGTAAAGCTACAGCGGGTTCATATATTGAAGGTCACTGATGCATTCAACTCTCCCAACATTTACTGAGCATCTGCTATGCACTAAGAACTGTTCTAGACACTGGGGCGCAACCAGGAGTGAGGCAGACAAGACCTTCACTCCCACAGAGCTTGAAATCTCGCGGGAGAGACAGGTAGTAAACAATAAAAGAAAATGTCAGAGGGTAACAAGTGCTAGAAAGAACCTACAAGAAGGCGATGTGACAAGAGAGGCTAGTTAAACAGGGGGGACAGGAAAAGGCGAGCAGAGCAAAAAGCCAAAGCAAAATCCTTAAGGTCATGGAAAGACAGGGAAGCATCTCAAATGCATATCACTAAGTGAAAGAAGCTATTCTGAAAAGACGACACGCTGTATGAGTCCAAGTCTATGACGTTCTAGGAAAGGCAAAACTATGGAGACAGTTAAAAGATCAGCGGTTGCCAGGGATGAGAAGAGGTAGCGAAGAACAGGAGGGGCACAGAGAATTACTGGGGCAGTGAAACTTCTGTATGATACTACATTACGGTAGACGCATGTCATCATCCGTTTGTCAAAAGCCATAGAATGAACAGCATCAAGAATGAACCCTAAGGTTAACTATGGACCTTTGGGTGACAGTGATGTGTCAGTGTAGGTTCATCCGTTGTCACAAATGCATCGCTCTTGTGTGGGGGGGGTATCCACAGTGGGAGAGACTGTACACATGGGCAGGAGATATATGAAAACTCTCTGTACTTTCTCCTCAATTTTTATGAAGCTAAAACTGCTCTAAAAAAAAATAAAGCTTATTTTTAAAAATTCTCAAGGTAAGAAAGTGTGGGGTGTTGAAGAACAAAAAGGAGTCAAGCTTCACTAGAGCTTAGTGAACCAGGCAGGGAGGGGAAGGCCACCAAGGAAGCTAAGGAGGCCATGGTTAGAAGTTCGAATTTCATTCCAGAAGCACCAGGAGCCACGGGCTAGTCTGAAGCAGGGCTCGGCATAATGTGTTTTACATTTCTGAAGAGTCACTCCGGCTCCCGCGTGGAAGATGGATTACAGACAGGAACCAACAGAGGCTGATGATGGGGACAGCAGTAGAGGTGGATGGATTTGAAATACGCTTTGAAAGAAGAGCTGCCAGGATTGGTGATGGATAGACTGGAAATGAGAGGTGAGGGAGAAAGAGAAATCAAAGATGATTTCTGAATAAGAAGAGAGACCATTCCCTGAGAGAGGGAAGACCCTTGGGAAACGACCTATGAAGACCACACATGGTGCCATGTGGAGCCCTAAGGAAGCAGTGGGGGTCCGAGTTCACCAAGGGAACTCAAGGTCCACTTGCCTGACCTCTGCCTTAATGTGAGTAGCAGGTGTGTGAGTGTGTGTGATACATACACTCACATACGTGGATATATGCAAGTATGTGTCATGGTTAATAGATGGGTTTTGCAATTCAAAGCAAATCTGAGATCATTTCAACAATCTTTCAAGGAAGAAGGAGCAAGAGTGGTGTTATTGTTGTCGTTTCCGTTAACGTGCAAGGAAGCTGAGGGCAAATAGGGGGAAAGGTCTTTCCGGAGGTCACACAGCAAGGGATCAGCGGAGCTGACACAAGGAACTAGGATTCCCTGCAGGAGTTCACACCACACATCACAGCCTCTGTAAATCGTCCCGGAAGTTCAGGGCACCCCCGAGCACCACTCTTCATGTGGCAGCACGCACCCCGGATGAGGGAAGGGTGGGGTTGATGCGGCCTCCTTTCCTATGGCTAGCTCATCCTGTCTGGATGCTATTGAAATGATCCATAAAATGTGGTTGACAAATCTAAAAAATCAATGACATGAAAGCAAACCTCACCGACAGCAAATCAAATATTCAAGCGCAATGGGACACTGATTTTTAAACAGACATTTTCATTATGAACAACGAGGCCTCTCAGGCACAAGCCCCTCAGAAACCTCGTCAGGGTTCCACATAAGGAGCTTCCTCAGAAATGGAAGCAGCTGGCCTAACACCACCTCTTCATACACCTCCTCAGGACCTCCTCCCCCTGTGCCTTAGGCTTCCCGAAGAACACCCAAAGCACTGAACACATTTTAGGAAAAGGGAAAACCAGAGTTGACAGGTCAGGTTTTTGCAATATTATTTAAAGGAGTAAAATTCAACTAGATGAAATCACCACTAAAGCCATTCCGGTCATATTTGAAGAAGACGGGGCAGCCCCGGGAGGACTGGGCACGCTATCTTGTCTGCATGCCACCTCTACATGGCTTCAAAATAGACTCTCCTTTTCCACCTACCAGGCTCTCCCTCATCATCCAACAACAGGCTCTCCCTCAGAAGCTGCGAGGTCTCCCACCTCGACGTTTTGAAGTCTGAAAGGGAAACAAAGAGGGGGTGTCTGCCTCTGTGTTTCTCGCTGTGAGTCATACACTCCCTGCTCTTACTGAATGTAGGTTGTTTGTTTTCTTGTTGATTTGCAGACTTCCTCTCTGCTGCTCTTCTCTAATAATGTGTTTCCAAAGGACCTCTACAATGGCAGGCACAGGCCAGCTAATGGACAAGACCACAGCACGTGGTACCCACAGTAACTGGACTGAGGGCGCCCAGAGGAGGAGGTTCGGGAGAAAGGAGCTTTGAGATGCTTGGTCAGCTGCACCCTGTCCTCCTAGCTGGAGCTTTAGAAAATCACCTGTCAGGGCTAAAACCACATGTAAAGATGGGAATCACTCCCCCTACAACATTGATTTTCTTACCGAATGCTTTCACAGAGGTACATAGGCCTGACGGGCTCTCTGCACACACAGAGGAGAGCGGACACCTGCCCTATTGCTAGATAGATGCTCAGGCAGCTCACTCCCTGAAACTACCCACAGGCTCCCATTCACATCAATATCTCCTCCAGCAGGCCCTATCTCCCTGTCCGCTCTGCCCTACAGAATCCTTTGTCCTGCCTGTACACATCATTTTCCCTAACTCTGTCTTCTCATATCAGCAAAGTTTTCTTGCTTTTTTGGTAGTGTGGTTATTGAGATTTGCAAAGAGCGCTCAGGAAAGACAGGTGGCAAGAAGGAAGGCAAACTGGGGATAAGTCACAGGGGACTTGATTCAGAGAGTCTGCTCCTAGGAACAGCCTAGTCAGCGAGCAAGATGGGCCGATGGTGGGAGACCTGGAGAGCAGATGGACACACAAGTAGGAATGACCAAAAGCAAGCAGTGGATTAGAAACCAGGGGGGCATTCGAAGCAGTGGGCTTTCGACACCACTATGAGACATCTTAGACGCCACCCTAGAGGCTGGAAGCAGGAGGCTGCAGGATGCCGGCGGTACCTGTCACTAGAAATGGCTAGGAACAGAGTAGGCAAAAATAAGGCAAATGCTCACACTCTTGTCCCTTTACAGTCAGAACAATCCCTCTGTACAGCTCTATTTCTTGTCTTTCCTTCACAGCTTGGGTCCAATGTCAAATGCTCTTTTATCCTCACAAGACAGCTGAGACCCTGGCCAGACAATTATCAGAGTGATGATCCTATCTTTACACAATTAAACACTGCCGCTTTCTTCGCCAAGCATTTTTCACATATACTGTGTCTTTTCGTTCCCATAACACTATGTGACATATACACTATTAAATCAGTAAATCCAGGCTCAAGGAGATTTAAAAATTTTGCACAATGCCACCCAAGTGAAAGAGCCTTCATTCAAACCCAGATCTTGTGGCTTGAGATCCTGTGCTTTCTAGAACACGCTGTTAGTATATTTCTTGTTCTCTAACTCTGTGTGCTATAAATTTCACCAATCTAGGCTTCACTCATTCAGAGCTGCAGAGGCAATAAACCACCATCAAGCGATACCCTGCTTACTTGGAATCTGGGAGGTGCTACAATAAATGTGCATCCAATAGCATACAGGGTGCCGGATGAAGAAGCTACCAGCCTAAATGTGGAGAAAAAGAAAGCTTGCCTTTGTTTAGTCATGAGGCCTACATCACCAACTTAGCACCAATATGCAATTAAAAAATTAATTTGCTAACTACAAATGATTTAATTGTTCTCATGGCTAATCAATGTTTTTGAAAATTCAAAAAAATAATTCCCCCAAATATAAGAGGTATAATCTTAAAAGTAGTAGCACTGAGTCTATAGTCTAAAATTAAAAACCACCAAAGTCATACAGTGTTGTCAGGAACTTTTATTATTTATTATATTATCCCGTAGCTCAAATTACTATTAATTCATATCTGCACCTCCTTAAAGAGTCCAGCATAAAGCTGGTCTCCAAATATTTGCTGAATGGATGGATGGATACATAAATGAACGAATGCATGTGTCCATCAAGCTACACTCCATGCCAGTGGAAGAGGGAAATGCCACTTGCTTCAAGGACAATGGACCAAGCCACAGAGACACAGAACCAAATCCTGCTATTTGCCAACTATGTCATCGTGGGCAAATTAACTCACACTTTGATTCTGAGCTTCCTCATCGGCAAATGGGGACGACTGAGTGCCACACAGAACTGGTGTGAGGATCAAATGAAGTCACAGACTTGGCACATTGCCTGGGTTGCAGAAGTTGCCGTAGCTTATTTATTTCCCCATCTCTCTCCCGCATTGTGACCTCTTTCATCCCAACCTTCAGACTGGTGCTTCAGTACACAAAACCCTGCTGTAAAGTTAATGGCCAAACATCACATTTATTTACAGTGATGACCGATCTCCCCTCCACTAACATCCAACTTATTTATTCATGGTCTAGAGATAAGCTGTTATGCGTAAAAGGTGTTCAGCAGATTTCGATGACCAAATGCTTTGAGGACTAAATGCATAAAATGTCCCAGAGAAGTGAAACTCATCAATACTCTTTATATTTGAAAGCTAAAATGTAATGTACACTTAACCACTTTGCTAAAAGAACGGGTCGAAAGAGCTTTAACTTTTTCTCGACTCGGGGCTGTCAACATGAATTTAAGTTTTAGCACTGGAATAAGAAGTTACAGGGATTTCCCTGGTGGTCCAGTGGTATAGAGTCTGCCTTCCAATGCAGGGGACACGGGTTCGATCCCTGGTCAGGGAACTAAGATCCCACGTGCAGCAGGGCAACTAAGCCCGTGCACCACAACTACTGGGCCGGCACACTCTAGAGCCCGTGTGCCACAACTAGAGAGAGAAAAACCCGCACACCACAACTACAGAGAAGCCTGCGCGCCACAATGAAAGATCCCGCGTGCCGCAACCGACTCCCGAAGCAGCCAATAAATAAATGAATGAATGAATGAATGAATGGTTATAATTCCTTGTAGGCTTTTTAAAGTCAGTAGATTTGCTAACACTAAATGTTCCCAGATTTCGACATTGTGGTCACAGCTTTCATTTCTTCCTGTGGTCAACGGCTTCATACCCTGGAGGGCATGAGACACTGCGGAATTAACAAGACAAAGTCCCGGTCATCGTCAATATATGTATATATATGTATAGCTGATTCACTGTGTTATTAAGCAGAAACTAACACACCATTGTAAAGCAATTATACTCCAATAAAGATGTTAAAAAAAAAAAGTTTATCAGGACTCATTCTCAGATATTTCTCATCTGTGGCCTCATGACACATATGTTTGGTAAGAGCTTGAAGGAGGGCCTGTATCTTTCCTAGACCAAGGAGGACTGCTCTACCCCTAATGTCTTCCACATATGAGGTACTTAACAAATACTTATAAAGTAAATTAACAGGGTAAATAGTATGCAACCTTTGTAATTATCGTTTTCTATTTGAAGATTTTATTCTAATCCATGACCAGGTCCCTTAGTTGTTTGAGGCTGTACTTTCCCATCTGCAAAATAAGGCAGTTGGGTTAAAGGATCTCTAAGATCCCTTCCAACATTAATCTTCCATGATCCTATACTTCTAGGCACCTATGTATGTTCCAGATGATAGAGCTGCTGGAAATCCTACTACCAGGTAAGTGAAATCTTAGAGGACATAATGAATAAACAATGCATCCTTCACCCTCTAATACAGACATCCTCACAAGAAGATATTATCCTTGTACCATGGCAATGAATATAAAAAGAATGAGCTCTCTTATTTCTCTCACCCCTAACATCATACATAATAGTAGAAAGATTGACCTTGGCATGTAAACATATTGTTCCATTTTCTTTCCCCTGTATCAAATGTTCATAAGTGAAAAACTAGTATATCTCCAAAGTCAACTGCATTCAGGCAAATAAAACCTTAAAGGAATTTTTTTTTTCTCACAACTAAATCTAGTGCTTTCCTTGATGCTCTGTTCCCAGCTATTTCTTGGTTCATATATTAACTTATCAGCTACATTTGTTTAAATGATACTACAGTTTCACTGTTTGCACAGAAATATAATTCAACTCCTTTAAACTAGTCTAACTTTCTTAAAACTGAAACTTCTAAATTAAAAAAGTTCACACAGACGGGAAGCAGATACTTTCAAATGCCAAGTCAAAGATTTGTCAACACAAATCTCTGCACAGCTGGGAGGGCACTTATGGGCACAGCTTCTTCCCTGGAGGCAGAGGACGCCTTGGACAGCTTTCTCTCCCAGGTAGGACGGTACGCCTGTAAGTCCATCCTACACGAATTCAAAGTATACTCTCCTCCAGCGTTGTACCAAATCTCAAGGGAATGGGGAAAATGAATAAAACATATCATCTCTGCCTCAGAGGAGATGCAGCTAGGCCAAGTGAATGAAAGAGGCGACACTGGCAAACAACTGCCTGGGATCGGAGGCTAGCTTTGCCATAATTAGCTGGAAACCGTGGGCAAGTTACTTAACCTTTCTGATCCAGCGTCCTCATCTGCATAGTGGTGCTAGTAACAGGACCTACCTCATTAGTGTTGTTAGGGGGAGTAACTAAGTTACTGCTCTTCCTGGCACACAGTAAGCACTCAACGTTAGTACCTGTATCGTAATTATCACCATTATGAACACACAACCCATGAGCTGAAAATTTTCACTGTCTTTATTTAGCAAAATTGAAGCTATAACAGATCCTAGGAAATAAAAGGAAAAAACAAAGTGGAAAACTATTTTTCCAACAAGTTTCATTTTTCTTGTGTCTTCCTGACAAATCCTAACCATATCTATTCCTCAGAGAGATGTAAAGATGGTGGTGGGTAGGGGCGTAGAGAAAGATGTAAGGAAATATTGGACAGAGAGAAAAAGAGAAAATAAGAGGGGTCAGGCAAGAGGAGCATTCCTGAGTTACCTAAAACCATCAGGTAGACAGGAGCTGAACAAAGACGGAGAGAACCTTTGTTGCAGCCTTGCCCTGGCTTGTTTCCTTCTCTGCCCAGAAAATCCTTCCTCAAGCACTGAACTACCACACTTATCTTTTCCTCACCACTCTGTGCTTTTCTTTCCACTGTTTACACCTTTGTTTTATTGAATATTAGACGCAGAAAGAGCCTTAGGTTCCCTTATTTCATACGTGAGAAACACTGAGGGCTAATGAGACCAAGTCATTTACCCGGAGTTGGACAGCTCGGCAATGGCACAGGCAACATTAACATTGCACTCCTGGTGCCCGTGGTCTGTGCTGTCTCCCTGAGGACAATAAAACGAGGACATTTACCCACATGGAGTCTGGCTGGCCCTTATCCCGTCTGGCAGATATATAAGTTTTTATCTTGGGAAGAAAATCTTGAGAAATATTCGTAAATGAATTAACAAGAAGCTTATGTTTTTAATTCAATAAACATGTTTTATTATTAACTTCATTGCCTGCTAAGCCTGAAATTAGGTTTTTCTATGCTTGGGCAGGTCCTCCCTCACCAATAACAGAACAATCAGATTTCAATTAAACAGATATTCTCACTTGGGCCATACACACACACACACACACACACACACACACACACACACACAACTTGGCCATACACAACACACACACACACACTTGGCCATACACACACACACACACACACGGCCACACACACACACACACACACACACACACTTGGCCACACACACACACACACACTTGGCCATACACACACACACACACACACACACACACTTGGCCATACACACACACACATACACTTGGCCATACACACACACACACACACACACACATCCAAAGAGGCACTTAATCAAAACACAGTTTTAGCCCATTCTTGTTGTTACTCTTCCTGCCTGTGTTTAAGAGAAGTAGATGTCAAATGTTACAAGATAAGGCTCTCTGAATACAGAGACTTCAAATCATTTATCTTCCAAAGTAGGAACAATTTCTTTGCTATTACTTCCTATGCTATTTCTAAACCAATAACAAAAGGCAGCCTAACCACTGTACTCAACAAGCTTTTGTATCTGGCTTCTCCGAGTGCCCTCGGTATGCTTTGCCCAAACCAGGTCAATAGTCTCCTAAAGCCTTGACTTCCCTTCTTCCTAGTTTTCAGTTCCACGGTGGAAGACTCACGCTCCGAAACCAGAGTCTTTTAGTACCATTTAATAGTATATATTTAAAAATAAACACTATAAGTATGTTTTTCCGTTGTGGTTATAGCTCAGATCCTTAAGCGTAAGAATCTGGCTAAAACGTTTTGAAGCAAGAAGAAGCCCCCGGTTTGCTTACACTCTCCCCCTTTCTCTTTCCCTGCTACGAGGGTGGCTTCTTATTTGCTTCACTATGTGGGGTTTCAAAGCTGTGACCTCACTGTGATTAAGGGAGAGACTTTGGCCATCTTCTCACATTGTTTAGACTATAGGAACATCTGAATCTGGGCCACTAATAATAACTCAGCTCTGTTGCCTAAAGAAGTGTTTACTTTTAGTAGACTAGACCCACAAAAAGCCTATTTATTAGAACTGTGCTTGGTAAGTGTTGTCTACATGGATTATACTCTACTATTACTAATATGTGCTTTGTTTTTCTTATTCTCTTTATTTTCTTTCACAGTCGATATAGGCTGGCCACCAACGGTGGTGGTCGTAGTGGCTGCCATTCTCATTCATATGAAGCCAATAATAGGAAAAGCAGAACTCCACATTGCAAAAACAAGTGTGGAAATCAAACACTGAAGCTTGGGAAGAGTTGAGCCCAAAATCTGAAAGTTTCTAAGGAAAAAAAAAAAAAGTTGCTGCATCCTCCTACCCTGCCTGCCAACCAGCAGTGGCAGTTCAGTCTCTCCAGATGCCTCTCAAAAAAAGAAGCACTACAAATGTAACAGGAGCTGAGATCCTGGGGGAACCAATTAGATTTAAGCCGTTTTCAAAATTCTGTGGGAAAAAAAAAAAAAATGAAATCGGAAAAAAAAAACCACACCTGGCACTTGACATTTTACATGTTCTGCTTAGCGCCTGTGGAATAATCCTCATATAATGACTAGTTGTCACGTTCATAAAATAAACCTCGGGTTTTTAATGTAATAGAACAGAACCACTAGGCTAGGAAAACAAACCACTTCAGAGGAAGACTGCGGCACATCAAATCTAAACCTCATCCTCTGTCTTCAGAATGTCAGCCAAAACATGAGAAATTAGGCCAAGGTCAATGGCAGATAATTGCAGAGAAGTTCTCCTCCAATAGCTGGCTGGGTAATACTATAAGCTTCCCGCAACCGTCTAGCAAAGCCAGGGCGGGGACAGTCCTATAAGGCAAGAGGGATTTTTAGATCCTGACTCCACCCCTCCAACACAAGCTCCTCAGTGGCCCTTTGATAAGTGGTGACAGGAGAAGCTGAGAAGGGAAAGAGGAGCAGCTTCAGAAAGGACAGCAAGTGTCTCCTCAGGTGCAGAAGCAGGTCTGGGTTTCAGCGGATGGAAGGAACCAAGCACCTGGTGCCCCATGCCTCCTAGAGTTCACCGCACGAATGTGATGCCTATTTGTGAGTCAGGCATAACCTTTCTTAATTAGATGCACAGCTGACACATCAAAGACAAAAGAACCAGGCAAAAAGTGAGGCTTATACAAAACCAACTTCAGTTGGGTTTCTGAGATGGGTTTCTCTTCACTCTAGGATGAAGTGGCCACAGATCTACCTCCAGAGATGATTTTGTAAAAGCAACCACTCTACCCCTCAGGCCCTCACTCACTCCTTCACCCTGTCTTAAATATGGCATCAAAGTAACGGGGTCCAAGAAGTGAAGAAAGAGGTAAAAGGAAGCATGCCCTCTTGAAAAATATTCCAGGGCTCCTGGGCAAGGACATGCTTTTGCTATACTATGTGGTTGAATGTGAAACATCCAAAGATGAAGATGCAGGCGTCTATGCAAGAAGCAACTCACCTGTCAGCACCTGATCTTTCTCAAGTTCTACCTTAAATATAACCTATTCCATGAGGTTGTTCTGATGTCCTAACTGGAAATAACATCTCCCTCACTTGAGTTCCCACGTTCTTTTCTATTTTGTATTTTAGCCATGTATGTAACTGTCTTATTGCCCCTTTAAGCTCTTTGAACAATGATATTTTACTGAGTGCAGAGAATGAAATATAATGAATGTCAGATTCTTGACTATGTGGTAGAGACAAGTATGTCAGTTACTGAGGAACCCAAGCGGTCAGGGAGGACTTTACCCAGCTATACTTGATAGGACATCAGAGCTACACTGTCAAAGGAAGGAAGAAGAGCATATCTAAAATTAAGGAAGACGTAGAGAACGGATGTGTGGCCACAGGGAAGGAAGGGGAGGGTGGGATGAATTGGGAGATTAGGTTTGACGTAAATATACTACCATGTGTAAAACATACGGCTAGTGGGAACCTGCGGTATAGCACCGGGAGCTCAGCTCGGTGCTCTGTGATGACCTAGATGGGTAGGACGGGGGATGGGGTGGGAGGGAGGTCCAAGAGGGAGGGGATATATGTTTACATATAGCTGATTCACTTCGCTGTACAGCAGAAACTAACACAACATTGTAAAGCAATTACTACGCCAACTGAAGTAAAATTAAGGAAGAAAATAAGCAAAAGTCTGAGGTCCCAGGATGTCTCCAAACACATTTATTTAAAGTCTAGTAGGTTCTAATGACCCTCTGAGAGGCCACGAAGGGCAATCAAAGGTCCTTTTAAGACGGGAACATCAATCCCATGACAGTGCTCCTAATCCACCCCAGTAATGCTGATCACTAGAGGATAATAATCTTTGTTTTTGAGGTCCTGGAACGCCTCTGAGGGCCATCGGCCTACAGAGAATCTTCAGAAACAATTGAATTCCCATGTTTGCATTCACCACGCTGAATGATATGACCTCCATGGGAACAAGAAAGGATTAAGAGTTTAATTAAGCCGATGCTCCGTTATGTGCAGTAGCTGCTGCCAATCATGATCAGTGACAAGTTACGTCTTTTCATGAACTTTTTGGAAGAATATTTTCCCTAGATAATTACAATATGGGAGTACGTACATTGTGTCAGCCAAACCACAAAGTTCCATGGTCACAGCTAACTAGTATCCATATCAATATTTGAGCTTTGCAATCAATGGCTTTCAGAGAAACAGTGTTTAGAGTGTTTCTTTAGAGCTAATACTTTTTTAGAAATAATTGCTCCTTCAGCGTTTGCTTTCTTTCTGGCCTCACTCTGCAAATCATCCTGCTCTTCCTCACTTTCCCAAGATCCCCAAGGTCATTCTCTATGGTGTTGGCTTTAAACACGACTTGGTGCCAAAGATGCCCACTCAGCTTTCAAGTTCACCTGGGTGACACTTGCCCACACTGGGTCTCTTCCTGTTTCCATACATCCAGATCTAGTCGATCGGCATTTTCTGCAAAAAGTTTCACTTCCCAGGAATTGCAATCTGCCTCTTGCATAGTTTCCTCCCATTCCCCTGGGGAGGTGGCTGCCCAGAAGGCAGCAGGGAGGAGGAGCTTTTTGATCTAATGAAGCTTCTCTGCAGGACTCGCAGCTAATGGCGGAGAGCTGAGCTGGTAGTTCTCTGGGGAGAGCAGGTGAGCACAAGTGTAAGGGCTCGGCTGAGAGTCACTGGGGCACCTCGCCGGCAGCCTAAAGCAGGTGCTCCAACCTCTGTGCGGTGACGTGTTAATGGCTTACATAATGAAGAAATGAGTCAGTGTCCTTGGCAATTTAGACTTGAACTATGTAAGGCCTCGATTCAGAAGGAAATTCTGAAAGACAAGTATTAAATGGTGACTTTTTTTTTTTTTTTTCTTTAAGGTGCTGGTGGTGGGGAAAAAAGGCTAATAAATGATAGACATCTGTGTTCTTCTGCTGTTTCCATCCTTCTGGACTTTTAGATGACTGTGAGCTCCATGTTGAGCCCAGCTAGTGTTGCCCCTGAGCACCCTGGGAAATGAGAGCACCTTGGCCTGCTGAGCCCAGTCCCATTACTTAGCAGATGTGCCCTCCTCAGGAACTGAAGAAGCTTGCCACAGCCTTTTAGAAGACCCAGGGCAAAAATCAGCACACTTTTTTTTTTTTTTAATTTACGTTTTATTTAAGTATAGTTGAATTATAATGTTGTATTAATAACTGCTGTACAGCAAAGTGACTCAGTTATACGTACATACATTCTTTTTCATATTCTTTTCCATTATGGTTTATCACAGGATATCGAATATAGTTCCCTGGGCTATCCAGTAGGACCTTGAACGAAATAATGCCATTTGCAGCAACACGGATGCAACTAGAGGTTATCATACTAAGTGAAGTAAGTCAGAAAGAGATAGACAAATACCACATAATATCACTTATATGTGGAATCTAAAATAGGACACAAATGAACCTATCTGTGAAACAGAAACAGAATCAGGAACATAGAGGATAGACTAGTGGCTGTCAAGGGGAAGGGGGGTGGGGGAGGGTTGGATTGGGAGTTTGGGATTAGCAGTTGCAAACTGGTATAGACAGAATGGATAAACAACCACACGGTTTTAAACAACGAGAAATCTCCTAAAATAAATGAAGTCTTGGCCAACATAAACCAACCAAGGAGTTAAAGTAATGGATGAGACCTTAGTATAGATAACCCTTCAGCAGGCTCTCGCCATGTCATGGTTAAAATGGCAAAGGAAAGTGTCTTGACATTCTAAACAAAGAACAAATGATAGGCAAGGCTTAGAGTTTGGGACCTCATAACAAAAGATAACCCAAAGGAGCTGTCAGGATATGCCAGGATTGTATTTATGTTACCTCACTGAATCCTCATAACAATCTTTTGAGGTAGATGGTGGCGTTAATAACCTAATTTTTTTTTTTTTTTTTTGCGGTACGCGGGCCTCTCACTGTTGTGGCCCCTCCCGTTGCGGAGCACAGGCTCCGGACGCGCAGGCTCAGCGGCCATGGCTCACGGGCCCAGCCGCTCCGCGGCACGTGGGATCTTCCCGGACCGGGGCACGAACCCGTGTCCTCTGCATCGGCAGGCGGACTCTCAACCACTGCGCCACCAGGGAAGCCCCCAATAACCTCAGTTTTAAGATGAAGAAACTGAGGCTTAGTGAGCTTAATTAAGTAAATCAGCCAAGTCTCCCCAAGTTTGATGGGATTTACATGCTATCAGTTACTTATACCATCAGTGGCCAAGGAGATTTTTAAAATCAGAATTAGCCTATTTCCAAGAGATTTTGGAGGATGAAAGAAAGGGGTGAGCAAGAAAAACAAGGATTCCTGGAAAAAAAAAAAAAAGCTGTGAAAAATAAAAAGAAAGAAACTGAGGAAAATACAGAATTTCTCCCTCACATTATCAGTTCATTTCTCTTGTCTGGCTTAATGAGGCAAAAGGAGATTCTAAAGTCAGACCATGTGAATGTTTGCCCACTAAGACTGGGGCTTGTTCTTAGCCAAGTGAGTCGTCTGTTAAACACAGTTTCCCGTGTAGACTCAAACCTCACTCACATGGTGTCGCTCTTAATCAAGTGTGATCTGTCCCCGTGTGGCTATTTCAAGCGGTCAATGCCCAGGAACTGAGTTTTTCCTGCTGTGTCTCCTCCTTGGGGAGGCCGGGCAGGGGTGGTGACACCACGGGAACGGCGTCTGTCTTCTCTCCTGTGACTCAACCGAATATGTCAAAGAAATGCTGCTCCTGCTGGCCCTGCAGCAATACATGAATTATTCGATCTGCCAAGCAAACTCATGTGGAAATCAGCAGGCTATCTCTACCCGAGTGCCACGGAAAGGTGGGCAAGGCAGCAATGAGAAGCTCCTCAAGCAAAACCAAACCACAAGAGAGGTGAACTTTAGCCGCTTCCTTCGTTCCTCCCATAAAAATGTGTACGCACATCTCCACCTTCCTCTTGCCAGAAACGGGGAGAAAAGAATTTCCTTCCCCCTCTGGGCTCTCATAACTACTTCGGACCAACTGCTAAATTACAGTGTTTACCATATTGTCCTGCCACATATTTTAGGTGTCTGCCTTCCCACTTAGGTAATAGCTCCTTTTATCCCCTGAATATTTGAGTCCCATGCATCTGGCATCGTGCTTAACAAATATTGTTAAACAAACCAATGGAAGAGTGAATGTAACGATGAGTGAATGACAACTTGCTCCAGGGCTCTGGCTAACTAGGGCAACAAGAAATGTTCTCTTTCCTCTATTGTTTATGACTGAAGATGGCTGACACTGTCACACTTAGAGGGGGGTGGGGAGGGACAGATCACACCCATCTGTAGTGTTAGATGTCTAGGATGTTTGGGCACTTAATGAATGAGTGCTTCATGTGTGGTTATATGTGCATGTGTTTTGCATTCTATCTCATAATTTGCTCCCTTCATCACTTATTTTCTTTGGACTTAATTAACTCAGTTAGAATCCTTACTCTAAAAAAGGCATTCTCCTTCTTCCTATAAGTTCCTGGAGGGAGAAAAGGGCAGGAAATATGACTTGGTGTCACCGCACTGTGCTGCCCACAACCTGCCAGCCATGTTCCAGGTATGATGGAGGCTGGAATTGCAGCAAGACTCAATACAGACATGGCCCCTCCTCTCGCAGAATTTACAGTCAGTGATAGAAAGAGAGAGAAATGATAAGGTGAGTAAAGTGTAGTAACTATGACAGAGGAAACACAAGGTGTTATGAGAGCACAGAGGAAGGAGATCAAACCTAATCTGGAAATCAGGAAGGGCCTCCTAGACAAAGTCCTTTTAAGTTTCGACCTTAGAAATAAGTAAGACTTATCCAGGTGAAAGAGGAATGTGGGAAAGGGGAGGGGAAGACCCAGAGACAAGGGAGAACACGACGTACGTGATGCACTTCAAGAAGTAAAGAATGGCTGGGGTTTAAGTCAGGAGGCAAGCTCGGGCCTCAGCTATTTTATTCTCAGGGCAATAGAGGTCACTGAAGGATTTTAACCAAGGTGGTGACATTTGGATCTGAGTTTCAGGAGAAAGACTGGGGTTGTAGAGAAAGACATAGATTTGGGAGTTGTATCATTAGAGTATGCTAAGTGTAGCAATAAATAGATCTTCAGCATTTTCCTTTTAGCACGATTACTTTGGATGCCATAGGGAGAATGGATTATAAAACGGTGAGACTAGATACACAGAAACCACTTAGGATGCTGTTTCAGTCGTCCGGATGAGGATGGCAATGATGGAGATGGAAAGAAGTGGATGGGTTCAAGAGAATATTAAGAAGGCAGAATTAACAGACTGTGACAATCCTAGGTCAGGGGATGGCACAAGGTTCCTTAAAGGGCCAGAGAGGAAAAACTTAGGCTTTGCCAACCATACAATTTCTGTCATAGCTACTCAACCCTGCTGCTTGGGTGAGAAAGTAGACGTAGACAATATCCAAGGGCATAGGTGTGCCTGTGTTACAGTAAAATTTTCTTTACAATAAGCAGGCCAATAGGCCAAATTTGGTAGAGGGCTGACGTCTGCAGACCACTGGACTAAGTGAGGGATGCAGTGGTAAGAGCATCAAAAATGGTCCTAAGTATGGGGCGTGGGCCCCTGGGTGGCCGGCTTACTATTCACAGAGAAAAGGACGCTGGAGAAGGAGCAGGGTCAGAGAGAGGGAGGTGTGGGCAATGTTTAGACAAGTTGAGTTCAAGATGCCTGAGAGACATCGCCCAAGCTCCGGGTAGAGATACAGAGATTTGGGAGTTGTCTTGGGCAGGGTAGACTAAATGTTACAAACAGACCACCAAAATTCTGTGGCTTTAGTCATAAGAAGTTTCTCAGACGGTGATGCCAGAAACTCTAATGGGGATGGGGGGAAAATCATTCCAGAAGCCTGTCCAATAGCAGCACCCATGTTACTGAGTCACAAGGAAGACAGTTCAGAGAGGAGCTCTTGCAGTAGGCTTTTGTGGCTCAGGTCTGAAAAAGGCAGCATGTCTGCCCACAACCCACTAGAGAGATGTCACCCACACGGCCACCTAACTGCAAGGAAGGCTGGGGAACACAGTGGAGCTGTGTGTCTAGGATCAACAAGGGTAGAGTGGATTTGCAGGGAAAGCCACCAGGATCGACCGCCAGAGTCAAAAATACCTACACAGGCCAGAAGGCTTGAGGGTGAATAAAAGAGATTCAGGCAACTGAGAAGGAGTGAGACCAAGTCCAGGGCCCTGAAGAACACCAAAGTGAGGAGATCCAGCAAAGAGGAATGACAGGAAGAAAATAAAACTGGGAGAGTGTGTGAGATATTTAACGAACATATGAAGAATGAGCACAAATTTAGTCCTTAAGCATCAAGCCCACCTCTGACAAGCTGACGCGTATTTGGTACCTCTGATATTTAGACGAAAAAGGAGTCAAACTGCATTTAGGAAAAAATGGTAAAATCAGCTCTGCCAAAAAAAATCTATCAGTAGGTTTTCATTACCATTCAGATGGACTGCTTTAGGGCTACATCGTACAAAATTTTGTTTCCATTCCCTTTTGTGTCCATAAATCAACCTATACAGGTAAAATGTGTTTTTCTGCATTAAAAATTTTATGTGGTCTTATATGCATGAATGTATTAATATAAATACAAATATATGCCTGTGTACACACACCCACTCAGCACTCCCAGGGTTCACCACCACAATGCATTTCTTTCTTTCTCACTTCCTTTTTTTTTTTTTTTTTTTTTTTGGCGGTACGCGGGCCTCTCGCTGTTGTGGCCTCTCCCGTTGCGGAGCACGGGCTCCGGACGCACAGGCTCAGCGGCCATGGCTCACGGGCCCAGCCACTCCGCGGCATGTG
>NC_041226.1:23835292-23842559 GCF_002837175.3 Physeter macrocephalus | reverse complement strand
CCCGGACCGGGGCACGACCCCGTGTCCCCTGCATCGGCAGGCGGACCCTCAACCACTGCGCCACCAGGGAAGCCCTCTCACTTCCATTTTTTAGCAATTTTCCATACTCTCTGCTTTGTTCAAGGCCCCTCCACCTCCTACCCGACACGTTTGCATGTCTGGCCCTGGCTCCCAATGAGAAGACCAAGGAAAATAAGTTGGACTCTGCTCTGATGACATTTGAAGCACCGTTTCATTATTACAAAACAGAACAGAGCCTGTAGCTTACACAAGAAAATCCAGGCCAGAACACCTATGCCCTGTCCACAGCCCTCCTGAGCCCATAAGACCTCAGCTGGGAAAAGAAGCATCTGAGATCTTACAGAGCTCTGTCTACCAACCTTCCCCGTTCACTTTCTTTAGAATGTAAAGTCTTTGGGGTATGGAAGCGGCTTCTGAGGGTTTTGTATCGGAACACTCTTTTCGGCAGAAAAACAGCCAGCCTTGCTTATAAATAAGTTTAAAAAAAAAAAAAAAAAGACAAGCAGATTTTAAAAAGATGATCTGCCCAGGTGGTACGTAGATGCTAAAGAAAGCAAAATTAGTAACCTCATCTACTTGCCCAGCATAAATTATTAGTGTACTCAACCCGACAAAGTGACTATTCATAAGCCTGACCTTGAACACCGTGGGGTTCAGTAAATACAAATTGCGGATGGTGACAATGTTACCCTTATTTCCTTACTTAATGACACGCAGGTGGCAGTTCAGTGGCACAAATCATATGCATTTTATTCTTTCCTTCACTGCTCTTCACGTTGTAACTCGTATCAGAGGTGAATCTAACTATTGGGAATAGCCTCCCAATTAGCAAAAGTAATTCTTCCTTTCATTTGACAGAGACCAGCCCACGTGTACAAGCAAAGAAAAATTTTGTAAGCAGTACTTCTGCTCTGGCTTCTGTGGTGAGATATTCTGTGAGCTCCAACAAGTCTTTCTTATTGTTGCTTTTATAGGGTCATCACTATTCAAAGTCGGCTAGCTTCAAATATCATCTGCAAAGCACATCTAGAAATTGAGCTGCTGATGCATATAATGTATGAATCTGAGAAAACTGCAACTTGTTTCCCACTGGCTAGGTTACATAAGTAGTTTCTTTTAAAAAAAAATTCTAGACACTTTCAGCTGTTTCAGGGGCAGCTGTGGGAGAAGGGCAGGAGATCACCAACATGAGGTACACAAATGCCATAAGCATTTGCTCAAAAAGAGTATGCGAATGTGAAATACACAATTTGAACACTCCATCTGATGCTTCAAACGGCATCTGGGTTGGAAAGCCCAACAATTCTTTGGTCAGATTCTCCTCTCATCTCTGTCGGTCTCCTAAAGCTGCCAAGTTAACTCTGCCATCTCTTCCTCTTTACAGGATGGTCCTGTCTCCTCCAAGTCTAGAAAATGGAGGCTATTCAGCCATGCTGGGAACCCTGGACCACCCTCCGTTCTCCCACCTGCATCATCAATCATCCTGCTTCAGTCATCACCAGACAGCCTCCCATCAGCCCCCCTTCTCTCCCTCCACCACCCATTCCTTAGTTCAGGTCATCGTCACTACAGAAATGTCTAGTGATCTCCCTGCCTACAAGCTAATTTCTCTACAATGGATCCTACCCATGAAAAGCAAACAAAATCTATCAAA
Source organism: Physeter macrocephalus (assembly GCF_002837175.3). Classification (NCBI taxonomy): domain Eukaryota; kingdom Metazoa; phylum Chordata; class Mammalia; order Artiodactyla; family Physeteridae; genus Physeter; species Physeter macrocephalus. Next base: position 23,840,884 of record NC_041226.1, on the reverse strand, counting down.
CACACAAATCAGGCAGTATCTGGCCTCTGCTTAAAACACTTTAATGATATACACCATCTGAAAATAAATCTGAATTTCTTACATGGCAGCGAGAACCCCAAACATTAGGCACCAGACTATGGCTACAACCTCATTTACCATGACATATGCCTCCTAGCTCGCTCGCTCGCTCTCTCTCTCTCTCTCTCTCTCTCTCACACACACACACACACACCCCCTCCCTCTTACTCCCCCCACCCCTGGGACCAGTCGCACTGAAGTCTCTGCCTAGAATGCATTCCTCGTTCCCCATCCTGACCCTCACTTGGCTCCTCCTAGTACATGTTTATGGTTCATCCAGGGACCACCTTTTGGCAGCCTTAGGACGCCCTCTCAGTGCTCTCCAAATACTCTCTGTCCAACTCTGCAAGTGAAAGCTGATACTGCTATTCAGTGATACACTTTTGTATCTCTGAGTTAACAGCATGGTTATCTACTGAACAGAGTAGAGGAAACAGAATTAGATCCAAACCCACAGGAATTTTGTGTATGATGAAAGTGGAAAAGCTACGGACTCTCAAATGATGGTGTTCGTATAATGGGTTAAACATGTAGAAATGATAATTTTGGATACTCAGCAAGTGTCTTCCCCCCAAATTAATTACACATAGATTAAATATTTAAATGCCTAAAATAAAAATCACAGAAAAATTAGAAGAGAATTTACAAGACGATTTCTAGAGCCCAAGGGAAAGGTTTTTCCAAGCATGATTTTAAAAACCAGAAACTACAAAGACTGATATATTTAACTAGCTAAATAAATAAGTAGCTTGTTAATTGGAGAAAAGTACTATAAAGCCAAGTGAAAAGAAAATCAACAAATTGAGAAAAATGCCTAGTTGGTACATTGCCTGGCACCTAATTTATTTTGACTAAATTGACTTATATAGCAGAGGGTTAATCTCCCTAGTATATAAAGAACTCTTGTGAACCAATACAAAAAGACAAACCTATTAGAAAAAGCAAAACAAATGACATTAAAAAGTACACAAATTGCTTCTAAATTTATGTAAAGTTTCCAAACTCCTAAGTCAAAGCAATTCACATTTTCAATGATATTTTGCATACCAGGATGATGAAGATTAAAAAAATACTCTGGGTTACTGAAGGTGTAGGAAAAGGGCACAGTTAAATACTGCTGAGAACAGAGTTCTGGAAAGTAGTTAAACAGCGAGACTCAAAATTTCTGATGCAGAATTTTCCCCAGAATTTATCCTAGAGAACAATCTACACATCCATCAACATGGAGCTGCTTAATAAAACAGAGTAACTCTTTATACTCTACTATCATATACCCACCACAATTCAAGATATAAGCGTATTTACTTACATAGAATGCTATGCTGCAAAATTTTTTTGAGTTAAAAAAATGTATAACATCCACCTATTTAAAATATGTTTGCTCATATGCACAGAAAAAAACCAAACACTTGGAAGGATATTTACCAAAATGTAAATAATCATTATCTCTGAGAGGTGGGAACATGAATTCCTTACTCATACCTTCTTTCTTATCTGACATTTTTTTTAACACAGCATGTATACTTTTATAATTAAAAAATAATTACTGGGACTTCCCTGGTGGTCCAGTGGTTAAGACATCACCTTCTGATGCAGGGGGTGTGGGTTCGATCCCTGGTCAGGGATCTAAGATCCCACATGCCTTGGGGCCAAAAAACCAAAACATAAAACAGAAGCAATATTGTAACAAATTCAATAAACACTTTAAAAATGGTCCACATCGGGCTTCCCTGGTGGCGCAGTGGTTGCGCATCCGCCTGCCGATGCAGGAGAACCGGGTTCGCGCCCCGGTCCGGGAAGATCCCACATGCTGCGGACTGGCTGGGCCCGTGAGCCATGGCCGCTGAGCCTGCGCGTATGGCCCCTGAGCCTGCGCGTACGGAGCCTGTGCTCCGCAACGGGAGAGGCCGCAGCAGAGGGAGGCCCACATACCACAAAAAAAAAAAAAAAAATGGTCCACATCAAAAAAATCTTAAGAAAAAAAATATTACCAACAATATAACTACCTCCATGGTTTGAAAAGGATGAATAGGCAAGCAGATTCAAAACGGGGCAGGTACAGGGTCTTCTCCCTGAGAATGGCGGCTTCACTAGCATCCTGGGTTTTACCGCACACATCTTGAGATGGCTTCTGCACGTCCTGGAAGAGGGTACACCTGCAGCACTGGTTTTGCATTTTCAAAAGATGCTGGTCGCCTTTGTACTTCCGTTCCACCAATTCGTGAAAGAAGTGGCCCCATGCCCTCCAGAGCCACGTCATCACGGTCAAAATAGAAGCCCAGAGAGAGAGAACCTTTGAATTTAAACACACTCTTGGATTTGTGGTTCTGCATGCTCTCCTAACCGCATGGAAGTACTTAAAAGGTATATATTTTTGGACAAATTTCTTAATGTCGCAGAGCTTTTACTTTTTTATTTATAAAATGAGGGTAAAAGCCTACACAACACACAGAACCAACCTTACCCCCTGGGGGCAGACACCAAAAACAACAGGAACCACAAACCAGCGGCCTGCAAAAAGGAGACCCCAAACACAGTAAGTTAAGCAAAATGAGAAGACAGAGAAATATACAGCAGATGAAGGAGCAAAGTAAAAACCCACCAGAGCAAACAAATGAACAGGAAATAGGCATTCTACCTGGAAAAGAATTCAGAGTAATGACAGAAAAGATGACCCAAAATCTTGGAAACAGAATGGAGAAAATACAAGAAAAATACAAGAAACGTTTAACAAGGACCTAGAAGAACTAAAGCAAACAAACAATGATGAACAACACAATAAATGAAATTGAAAATTCTCTACAAGGAATCAATAGCAGAATAACTGAGGCAGAAGAACGGATAAGTGACTGGGAAGATAAAATAGTGGAAATAACTACCACAGAGCAGAATAAAGAAAAAAGAATGAAAAAACCGAGGACTGTCTCAGAGACTGCTGGGACAACATTAAACACAGACAACATTCGAATTACAGTGGTCCCAGAAGAAGAAGAGAAAAAGAAAGGGTCTGAAAAAATATTTGAAGAGATTATAGTTGAAAACTTCCCTAATATAGGAAAGGAAATAGTCAGTCAAGTCCAGGAAGCACAGAGAGTCCATTAAAGGATAAATCCAAGGAGAAACATGCCAAGACACATATTAATCAAACTATCAAAAATTAAATACAAAAAAAAATATTAAAAACAGTGAGGGAAAAACAACAAATAACATGGAAGGGAATCCCCATAAGGTTAACAGCTGATCTTTCAGCAGAAACTCCGCAAGGCAGAAGGGAGGGGCAGGACATATTTAAAGTGATGAAAAGGAAAAACTGACAACCAAGATTACTCTATCCAGCAAGGATCTCATTCAGATTCGATAGACAAATTAAAACCTTAACAGACAAGCAAAAGCTAAGAGAATTCAGCACCACCAAACCAGCTTTACAAATTAAAACCTTAACAGACAAGCAAAAGCTAAGAGAATTCAGCACCACCAAACCAGCCTTACAACAAATGCTAAAGGAACTTCTCTAGGCAGGAAACACAAGAGAAGGAAAAGACCTAAAATAACAAACCCAAAAGAATTAAGAATATCGTAATAGGAACATACATATTGATAATTACCTTAAATGTAAATGGTTAAATGCTCCAACCAAAAGACAGACTGCCTGAATGGGTACAAAAACAAGACCTGTCTATATACTGTCTACAGGAGACCCACTTCAGACCTAGGGACACATACAGACTGAAAGTGAGGGGATGGAAAAAGATATTCCATGCAAATGGAAATCAAAAGAAAGCTGGAGCAGCGAGTCTCATATCAGATAAAGAAGACTTTAAAATAAAGACCATTACAAGAGACAAAGAAGGACACTACATAATGATCAAGGGAACAATCCAAGAAGAAGTTATAACAATTGTAAATATTTAGGCACCCAACACGGGAGCACCTCAATACATAACGCACATGCTAATAACAGCCATAAAAGGGGAAATCAACAGTAACACAATCATAGTAGGGGACTTTAACACACCACTTTCACCAATGGACAGATCATCCAAAATGAAAATAAATAAGGAAACACAAGCTTTAAATGATACATTAAACAAGATGGACTTAATTGATACTTATAGGACATTCCATCCAAAAACAAAATAATACACTTTCTTCTCAAGTGCTCATGGAACATTCTCCAGGATAGAACATATCTTGGGTCACAAATCAAGCCTTGGTAAATTTAAGAAACCTGAAATCATATCAACTATCTTTTCTGACCACAACGCTATGAGACTAGATATCAATTACAGGAAAAAAAACTGTAAAAAATACGAACACATGGAGGCTAAATAATACACTACTAAATAACCAAAAGATCATGAAGAAACCAAAGAGGAAATAAAAAAATACCTAGAAACAAATGACAATGAAAACATGACAGCCCAAAACCTAGGGGATGCAGCAAAAGCAGTTCTAAGAGGGAAGTTTATAGCAATACAATCCAACCTCAAGAAACAAGAAAAATCTCAAATAAACAACCTAACCTTACACCTAAAGCAATTACAGTAAGAAGAATGAAAACGCCCCAAGTTAGCAGAAGGAAAGAAATCATACAGATCAGATGAGAAATAAATGAAAAAGAAATGAAGGAAATGATAGCAAAGATCAATAAGACTAAAAGCTGTTTCTCTGAGAAGATAAACAAAATTGAGAAACCATTAGCCAGACTCACCAAGAAAAAAAGGGAGAAGACTCAACAGAATTAGAAATGCAAAAGGAGAAGTAACAACTGACACTGCAGAAATACAAAGGATCAGGAAAGATTACTACAAGCAACTAACTATATGCCAATAAAATGGATAACCTGGAAGAAATGGAAAAATTCTTAGAAAAGTACAACCTTCTGAGACTGAACCAGGAAGAAATAGAAAATATAAACAGATCAATCACAAGCACTAAAATTGAAACTGTGATTAAAAATCTTCCAAGAAACAAAAGCCCAGGACCAGGTGTATTCACACATGAATTCTATCAAACATTTAGAGAAGAGCTAACACCCATCCTTCTCAAACTCTTCCAAAATATAGCAGAGGGCGGAACACTCCCAAACTCATTCTATGAGGCCACCATCACCCTGATACCAAATCAGGCAAAGATGTTACAGAAAAAGAAAACTACAAAGGGAACTTAACATAATAAAGGCCATATATGACAAACCCACAGCCAACATCGTTCTCAATGGTGAAAATCTGAAACCATTTCCACTAAGATGAAGAACAAGACAAGGTTGCCCACTCTCACCGCTATCATTCAACACAGTTTTGGAAGTCTTAGCCACAGCAATCAGACAAGAAAAAGAAATAAAAGGAATCCAACTCGGAAAAAAAGAAGTAAAACTTTTACTATTTGCAGATGACATGATACTAAACATAGAGAATCCTAAAGATACTACCAGAAAACTACTAGAGCTAGTCAATGAATTTGGTAAAGTAGCAGGATACAAAATTAATGCACAGAAATCTCTTTGCATTCCTATACACTAATGATACAGAA
>NC_041226.1:23814109-23835228 GCF_002837175.3 Physeter macrocephalus | reverse complement strand
ACATAGAGAATCCTAAAGATACTACCAGAAAACTACTAGAGCTAGTCAATGAATTTGGTAAAGTAGCAGGATACAAAATTAATGCACAGAAATCTCTTTGCATTCCTATACACTAATGATAAAAAATCTGAAAGAGAAATTAAGGAAACACTCCCATTTACCATTGCAACAAAAAGAATAAAATACCTAGGAATAAACTTACTGAGGGCGACAAAAGACCTGTATGCAGAAAACTATAAGAAACTGATGAAAGAAATTAAAGATGCTACAAAACGATGGACAGATACACTTTGTTCTTGGATTGGAAGAATCAACATTGTGAAAATGACTCTACTACCCAAAGCAATCTACAGATTCAATGCAATCCCTATCCAACTACCAATGGCATTTTTCACAGAACTAGAATCAGAAATTTCACAATCTGTATGGAAACACAAATGACCCTGAATAGCCAAAGCAATTTTGAGAAAGAAAGACAGAGCTGGAGGAATCAGGCTCCCTGACTTCAGACTGTACTACAAAGCTACAGTAATCAAGACAATATGATACTTGCACAAAAACAGAAATATAGATCGATGGAACAGGATAGAAAGCCCAGAGATAAGCCCATGCACGTATGGTCACCTTATCTTTGATAAAAGGGACGAGAATATAAAGTGGAGAAAAGACACCCTCTTCAATATGGTGCTGGGAAAACTGGACAGCTACATGTAAAAGAATGAAATTAAAACACTCCGTAACACCATACACAAAAATAATCTCAAAATGGATTAAAGACCTAAATGTAAGGCTAGACACTATAAAACTCTTAGAGGAAAACATAGGCAGAACACTGTATGTCATAAATCACAGCAAGATACTTTTTGACCCACCACCTTGAGAAATGGAAATGAAATGCAAATCAAAACTACAATGAGGTATCACCTCACATCAGGCAGAATGACCATCATCAAAAAATCTACGAACAATCAATTCTGGAGAGGGTGTGGAAAAAAGGGAACCCTCTTGCACTGTTGGTGGGAAGGTAAATTGATAGAGCCACTATGGAGAACAGTATGGAGGTTCCTTATAAAACCAACAATAGAACTACCATACGACCCAGCAATCCCACTAGTGGGTATATACCCTGCGAAAACCAAAATTTACAAGCAGCTCATGCAGCTCAATATCAAAAAAGCAAACAACCCAGTCCCAAAAGGGGCAGAAGACCTAAACAGATATTTCTCCAAAGAAGAGAATTGCCAACAAACAGATGAAAGGATGCTCAACGTCAGTAATCATTAGAGAAATGCAAATCAAAACTACAATGAGGTATCACCTCACATCAGGCAGAATGACCATCATCAAAAAATCTACGAACAATCAATTCTGGAGAGGGTGTGGAAAAAAGGGAACCCTCTTGCACTGTTGGTGGGAAGGTAAATTGATAGAGCCACTATGGAGAACAGTATGGAGGTTCCTTATAAAACCAACAATAGAACTACCATACGACCCAGCAATCCCATTAGTGGGTATATACCCTGCGAAACCCATAATTCAAAAAGAGTCCTGTACCACCATGTTCATTGCCGCTCTATTTACAGTACCCAGGACATGGAAGCAACCTAAGTGTCCATCGACAGATGAATGGATAAAGAAGATGTGGCACATATATACAATGGACTATTACTCAGCCATAGAAAGAAACAAAATTGAATTATGTTTAGGGAGGTGGATGGACCTAGAGTCTGTCATACAGAGTGAAGTAAGTCAGAAAGAGAAAAACAAATACCGTATGCTAACACACATATATGGAATCTAAAAAAATAAATAAAATGGTTCTGAAGAACCTAGGGGCAGGACAGGAATAACGACGCAGGCGTAGAGAATGGACTTGAGGACACGGGGAGGGAGAAGGGTAAGCTGAGAGGAAGTGAGAGAGTGGCATGGACATATATACACTACCAAATGTAAAACAGATAGCTAGTGGGAAGCAGCTGCATAGCACAGGGAGATGAGCTCGGTGCTTTGTGTCCACCTAGAGGGGTGGGATAGGGAGGGTTGGGGGGAGACACAAGAGGGAGAGGATATGGGGATATGTGTATACATATAGCTGATTCACTTTGATATAAAGCAGAAACTAACACACCGTTGTGAAGTAATTATAGTCCAATAATGACGTTAAAAACAAACAAACAAACAAATAAATAAATAAATAAATAAAAAGGATGAATTCAGTGGAGAAAGAAGACAAAAACAGTGCTCATGTGAATGGGTGGAGAGAGCCGGGTCATGTGTCTAAAAGAGCTGCTATTTTAAGTAAATTATACCAACCAGGAACAGGGGACACTCATATAAAGTTCATCTTCTTCAGGTTTGCCAAACCCGACTGACTCAATACCACAAGACCACCTGAACTGCTGAACAGTTCACACTATAAATTTACTTTACTGAATCTTTCTCATATACAAGACCAGAAGAACATACTCTGACCCCAGTGAGCCTAAAACAAGGACGAACTGCTCATTGTCATAACAGAGGAAGTAGGGCTAATTTCCTCCCTCCCTCACTCTGACAGTTTGCCTAGTTTTAGTCAGAAAAAAAAGGTTGGAAGACTTTTCAGCTCTAAGAATAAATCCATGAGTAGGTTACCAGGACATGTTGTAAGTCTACACATATGTCCCCCCTCCTGTATTTATTTTTAATGCCTACGATTAGCTAATAGTTATCACAAAAACAGATGGGTATCAGAAGATGGTTAGGAAAACAACAAACAAAATGTCAGCTAACTAAGCTTTAGATTCTACATATTTTATTACTCAATATAATTTTAAGTCCATCGCTTTAAAATGGGGCATTTCAACCATGGGGAGTAGGAGAAAGCTAGGACTTAGTGATTGGTCTTTCTAAAGACAAAAGAAACAAAAGTTATTTCTAGTGACCTTTGATTGTTTACCTTCAAGCTGGCTAATCAGATGTAAATTGTCAGCCCATGGATATGCATAATCAACTTTATTCCCTTTGCTAATTGAGAAATAGAGCTGTTCAAGTCTAGAAACATTTGAAAAATGCACCAAGCTTGCTCAATGGAGCAACTTCTTTATAAAAGTCAGAGTTTCCATATGGTAAAATCATGGAAATTAGGCTTAGGGAAAAAAAAAAACAAAAAAACACTAAGAAAGATTAATTTGTTACTGAGCTAGTCTGGGCTGGAACAAAATCAGTCTTAACCCCAAAGGTGGGATTTTTTAAAACTACTTTTATGTTCGCAAAGAACTCCATCAGCCCTTATGGAAAAGCATTCCATCACTTTACTACTCTGAGTTCCTCTCCTGCTGTGATTATGCTTGCCTAGTTGACAGTGGCTCTGGCTTACCGGTCACTTTGCCAGGACACTCACTTACCTACTGAACTTGGTTCACCCAAGTCAGTTCTTCCCTTTCTTTAACTCTCCTTAAGTCTTCTTAGTTTTCTTTAAAACTGACCACCAAAAGGTAAGTGGGTCTCATTTCAATTGTGTAAAAAGGGGACCATATATTCTCTTGAGTGACACTTCAAGACTGCTCCCATCTTTATAACCTCAGTGGAAGCATCCATCATTTCAGTTATTGTTGGTGTTCCAGAAGATGTGATTGAAGCAGTGGCCAACTGCAAGGACCACCCTGCCTTCTCCATTCTGAGATAAGACCCATTTCCACCCTTATTCAATGACTCCCTTGTTTTATGAAACCCAATTTTTCACCCTCTTCTTTGAGACAGTCCTCATTAATGAACATTCTCTCCCTTGTAACAATGCGAGTAGAACCCTCTCCTTAATTGTTTGGTGCATTTTGTCTCCCACGTGGCGCACTGAAGAAATGAAAAGCCACCGCTAAGCGTAAGCCCCAACCCTTCTCCTCTCACAGGATGGAAAACCCAAAGAACAGAGGGACAGGAGCGAGGGCACTGATAACACAGTCCAGTCCGCAGCCCCCATCAGTCCAGGCGAGGGAAGGCACACGGTCGGTGGGGCTTTATCCTGAGGGAGGTCTGACTTCAAACTCACTCAGTCATCAGGCCTCACAGAGCAGCATGTTCACAAGACACACCTGACAGCAGGTGTAAGCTCTTCGCAGAGGGAAACATAATTAGTGGAACTAGCACGTGTTTTGAAGAATGGTCCTTCACTCCATCCCCACTACACAGGGTCCTACATAGGGTTACTTAACCTCTCTGAGCCTTGATTTCCTCGTCTGGAAAAGTGCTTTAACCAGCTTTCTCCCACAGTCAGAAGGCCCACCATGTTTCAGTGAAACATTCAAGCACTTTCTCCTTTTACCTTTCAATTCTCTAATCTTTTCTTTGTTTTTTTTTTAATTAACAATTTTATTGAGACACAATTCACATACCATAAAAATTCACCCTTTTAAAGTATATAATTCAGTGGTTTTTAGTATGTTCACAGTTGTGCAACATCACCACTAAGTAATCCCAGAACATTTTCTTCGTCCCCAAAACGAAACCCCACACCCGTTACCAGTCACTCCCCATCCCCCCATCACAGCCAGCGGCAACCGCTAATTTACCTTCTGTTTCTATGGATTTGCCTGTATGTCTTCAAGGCTCATCCATGTTTCAGCATGTGTCAGTATTTCATTCCTTTTTATAGCTGAATCAAAGTCCACTGTCTGGATATACCGCATTTCACAGCATCCTTCACATTAGCCAAACATGTCCATCATCTGATGGACTCCGGTTTCCACTGGCCGGACAGACACAGCGGGATGTGGGGAGGGAGGCCCTGGTGCGGATGTGGGTACCAGGACTCACCCTGTCTCCGCTCTGTCAGCACCTGGCCTGGTGGGGGGACAGGGCAAGACTGACTGGGGCCCCACACGCTACAGGAAATAAAGCTTCTGCTGTGCTTTCTGCCCTGTTCAGGAAAGGCCCAGAAAGCCAGTGATGCCGAACCTTCAGATGCTCAGTTACTCCAGAATCAGGGTTGAGGAAGGAAGGGATAGAGCCGTACACAACATCCACATTTGTCAGGACAAAGAAGGAAGAGGGAGAAAAAAAGATAAGGCAGGGAAAACATTCAGACAACACTCTATATATATATCAGTGAGAGTGATGGTGATGCAGGAGAGAAGAGGGTCAGGGAAACTAGAGGGACAGAGAACTCAGAAGAAATAAGCAGGTCACCAGGGAACCCTTCTGATCCCCCTAATCGTCACCAAAATGTTCGCTTCACTGTATCCAACAGTGATGCGCTCCCGCAAATAATGTTTTGCTGGCCCATTTTTTTAAAGCTCTCCTTTTGGTTTTTGGCAACCAATATGTAAGAGTGACAACTCCTGTATAAATACCTTTTGGTGAATACATCCAATCTTGATCTATCAATAGAAACTGTCTAAAAAGTGAAAGAAAAGATCAAAAATATAAATTGGAAATATGGACCTCCAAAAGCTCTCATTTCTAGAACAGCCAGAAAAATCTCAGAAATGCTGCAGAATTCCAAGTCACGACATAAATAATAAAATGTAAAACTCAGTGGTTATAAAATAGACAGACTGTGAACTAAAATTTAAGCAATTAAATTATATTATAAAAAGGTATCTTTTGGAAATTTAAAAGATAACAATTTTAGTACAAATAAAAACTCACAAAAATGCATAGTTGTGTTTTCCCCTTGTCTTTTATCGAGACAAAAAGTAAAACAAAAATCATCTTAACACCGAGATCAAAAATAGAAAATTTCAATCAACACTGCTATACTTTTCACAAAATTATAACAGGCTGAAAACTGCAAGCAGCACATGTCATGTCTTTTGCACACTTCACTAAAGATATATTTATTCAAAACAAAATGTCTCTCAGTGATCCTGCTGTAGAAGGAACATGAGTCATATATGCTGAGAAACTCTTCTCACAGTTTTAACCTGTTAGGGGGAAAAAAAAAATGCAGCACTTCCAGCCCATCCACTAGCATAGAGGCCTGTGAAGAACAATTTTAGTTTTAAAAAGCAAGAATTGCTTTGGCACTTTGAGGCCTGATATCCAACACTGCAGATCTAGAAGCAAAAAACTCATCCCAGTTCATTACTGCCTTACACCTTGAGAAGCAATTGCACGACTCATTCTGAAACCTATACAGACACTGGGACCAACACCACAAAGCTTGTGAAGGACAACCAAAAGCCCAGCGGATAATAAACTAGCATGGTGGCTCAGGCCCTCCATGGAGCATCTCCTGGAAAAGCTCGGTGGCCCCTAATATCATGCTGGGCCCGCAATTTAGAATGACTTGATGGAGGAATGCCCCCTGTGGAATGATCAATAAACCAAACAGACCACTTCACGTTTACACACAGTGGCTTCTGGTTCAGGGTTCTGATCTGGGGCTCAGCAGAGGAACCCACACACTCCCCTGTTAGGGAAAAGCATCAAAGAGATTTGCCTTCATTCTCAGATGGAAAAAGTGCTGTGGTCCAACAGCAATTGCTAGAGGGGAGATACACTCCAGAGCTTCCTTAAAGTTACTCCTTTTCTGAATACTAAAGAACGCTTCTCAGGCTTTCTGAATGAGCTGAAAACCAGTTTTGAAAGATAAGATATTAAACCATTCCTATAGGGAATAAGAACACTGGAGATTATTTACTTTGCTGTAATTACTCTGGCACATAGGGAGATTAGCTTTCAAATACTACTAGGTTTGCATACAGAGATTTCAATAATGGAGAAAAATTAGTTCATGTTTTGAATATTTAGGGGCTTGAAATATACATTACTGCTAAAGAGTGAACACCGGTTAATACCTGTGCAGTGAATAATAATTACCAAAACCATTAATTGTTCCCAAGTCTGCATTTCTTTCCCCCCAAACCATCGTTTTTTAGAAGCATCTTGATTTTTATTGGAGCCAATGGTAAATGAAAATGTATTTGTACATTCACAAATGAGTTTGAGTTTCATAAGTCTTGGATTTTAAATCAGGAAGCAAGGCAGTAAACACTCTCATCCAGTAAGGGCAGAAATAAAATCTGCTTTCGACTTAAAAAAAAATTTTTCAGAAAGAGATAAATGGCCTTTAAAATTTCATTATTTACTAGGATATTTTGGGGGGGCGGTTCAAAATTATTTGTGCCATGACTTTAGCTTAGGACAAAACATATTACTGCAAAGGTTCTCATAGCATCCTCAGATTTATAAGCTCTACCCTGCCACTTGTTATCTTTCAGGAGAGGAGTTGCTAAGATTAAATGACAATGTTTACATGACTTTTTTTTTAACTTTTTACTTTGAAATAGTTATCGACTCCCAGAAAATTACAAAAGTATTATAGAGTTGTGTGTACCTTTAGCCCAGCTTCCCCCAAATGGTAACAACTTACATATCTATAACATAACATCAAATCCAGGAAACTACACTGGTACGATACTCTTATAAAGACTACAGGCCTTATTGAGATTTTATCAGCTATTACGTACGCTCGTGTGTGCGTGTGTGTGAGTGTGTGTGTGTGTGTGTGTGTGTGTATGTATTGTACTTCTATGCAATTTTTATCCCCTGTATAGATTCAAGTAACCACCATTCGAAACAAGAAACAGAATTCTATCCTCCCTCACCAAGGAACTCTCTTATGCTTCTCCCCCCATCTCATCCCTGTCCTTGGTTACTACTCACATATACTTCATCTCTGTAATTCTGTCATTTCAAGAATGTTATAGATATGGAATCACATATTATGAAACCTCTTGAGATTGTCTTTTTTTTTTCACTCAAAAGAATGCCCTTTAGATCCATCCAAGTTTTTGCATGTATTAGTAGCTTGCTTGCACCCTTTTTATTGCTATCATTTTAATCATCATACAAATTGGGTTCAAAAATATAATGGTGGATTTTACTGGATCGATAAATAATACTCCTCTCATGTTCCAAACAAAATAAGAAAGCAAATGAAAGCAGTCATATAATAGGGACAGAGATATCAGTGTTTTACTGTTCAATCTGATTGGAGAACATGGTTTTACATCTGCTGCCAAAAGTGCTGGCTAACATTCTACCGCAGGATTAAACTTATCCACTGGCATAAGCTAGAAAACTACTGGTAGACAGATCAGAAAGTCCGGAGCATGCTGAGTTCATACTCCCCAACTCACCTCTCAAGAAAGGCCAAACACTCAAGAGGCCTAAGTGAGGAAACATTGTGAAATGGGAAATGTTCTTTCCATATGCTTCCTTCCTCAGGTGTAGTGTACAAATTTTCTCTCCTCCACAGAAAGACAAAGAGTATGGAATACCTATGCCACCAAACAATTCAGCTTTCTTCTCTTGTCCCATTCACCATCTTTTTGCTCATCCCCTTCATTTATGGGTAACCAGAAATGTGGCTCTCTCCCTGAGTAGCGACCACTTATCAAGACTGTAAATCTGGGCAGCTTCAGATGGCATTCTCAGCTACCTCTTTTAGGCTTCTCTAGGAATCTTACACATCTATCCTTCTTCTACCGTCAAAAGGCCCAGTGATGAGACTATTCCTAACATAGCTCTATAGACTATCTCAACACTGTTTCTCAATAGTGGATTTTTACTCAGGAGTTAGACATTCAAAGCAAAATGTATAACCAACAGGCAATACGCGAGCAGTTGAGAGAACTTAACATAAATTCCGAATGAAAACTGTATCTGCTTTGTTTTCCCCTGTTTGTTCAAAAAGAAATCGCTAACTATAGAAATAAGCTATATTTACCAATTCTATATCAGTCTTCCTTAAGATGCTGTCTCTTTATTAGCTTCTCAGTTTTGCATTTTAAAAAACAACACTGTATCTAATGGAATATATTTTATTTAAAAAAAAATTACATGCAATTGATGGCAAAACGGTAAACTAGAACAGGCTGTTGCATCTCTTACCCAGGCAAAAAATCTAAAGAAAATATCCTTTTTTTTAAATTGAAGTATAGTTGATTTACAATGCTGTGTTAGTTTCTGGGGTACAGCAAATTGATTCAGTTTTATATATATTCTTTGAAGAAAGTATCCTTGATAACAAAGAACCAAAATTCTAAAATACCAAGATGTCAGGGATAAGGAATGATACCAAAGATAGATGTACTCTTGTACTTTTCTTAATAAGGAGGATTATGGCTAACAATTAAATTAAGATATTGACAGAGAAAACTAAAAAGAAGGAAGTATCTCAATAAGTTAGGGAGAACCACCTAAAGAATAAAAACTGAATGAATATCTTTTTAAACGAACAAAAGAAAATTTGATATATCCAAAGGAAATTAGAAGAAAAAAGAAAAAGACATAAATATAAAATGTGAATAAGATGGCAGAAACAAGTCCTGATGTAACAGTACATAAAGTCATTATAAATGGTTTAAATTCAACAATGAAGACCTGCAGAGGAGTTCTGACTTCTAGTAATGGTGGAGTAGCTTTTATCAGACTAACCTTCCTGCTGAAAATAAGTACAAACTCTACACAAAATATAAAACCAACTCTTTGAAGGTACTGAACATAAACCAAACAAAAAGGAGAGCTGACCTTTGAAAGAAAGAAACCACACTGGGTAAGATCTACTTTTATACATCTTTTCCCCTGGGACAGTGTAGCTGGAATTCAAGCAGAAATCCACAGTCTTGTTGGTTTGAGGAATCAGAGGACAGTGTCTGAGGCTGCCAGAGCACTGTAAAAAGTGGCCAGTGTTGGGGTGGAGGTAGGGAAACCCAAAACCTACAGTCTTCATATAAATCCTTGGCTGATTACATAATTGTACATGAGTGGGGCAAGACTCCAAAGAGCACAGGAGAAACCAACCAATGGAAGGCTGAAAGAACTAAAGAGATACTTCATCAGCTGTTTACCTCAGAAGAAACAAAATTTGCAATTCAAGTTCTGCCAACTTAGGGGTGACGTGGGAAACAACTTGGGCTTTCCAGTGATGCCACAGATGGGCCATGCCTTAGAAGAAAAGACTGTGTTGAAATACTATTTGTCCTAGGACTAAAGGCAAAACCAAAATATGCCTACACTAACAAAGTCTTTTACCAGGCCTCCATAAGTTTAATGTGATTTCTATGTAACCCAACCAGCTGCTACAACACAACAACATATTCAGAGGAAAATAACACAATCCAGAGTGTCTACAACATATCATCCATGATATCAGTATGCAACAAAAACTCACTAGATATGAAAATAAGAAAACGTGACACATAATCAAGAGAAAATTCAGGCAATGGAAACAACTCTGATGTTGGAATCAGCAAACAAAAACTTTAAAATAATTATTGTAAAGATGTTACAAAATCTATATGAGACTTTGGGTCTGAAGGATGACTAGCCAAGGAATTTCAGGAAATGTACAGAAGCTGTAAAAATAGAACACATAGGGCTTCCCTGGTGGCGCAGTGGTTGAGAGTCCGCCTGCTGATGCAGGGGACATGGGTTCGTGCCCCGGTCCGGGAAGATCCCACATGCCGCGGAGCGGCTAGGCCCATGAGACATGGCCGCTGAGCCCATGCGTCCGGAGCCTGTGCTCCGCAAGGGAGAGGCCACAACAGTGAGAGGCCCACGTACCACAAAAAAAAAAAAAAAAAAAAAAAAAAAAAAAAAAAAATAGAACACATAAATCCTAAACTGAAAAATACAGTATCTGAAATTGAAAATTTTAATGAATGGAATAAACAGTAGATTGGCCACAAGAAAGAATCAGTAAACTTGAAGCAAGGTCAACAGAAATCATCCGAACTAAAGCATATAAAATCAGAAATAAACAAATACATTTACTATCATTATAGAGTCTCAATAAACTGAAGGATGTTACAAGGTAGTCTAACATACTTATAATTGGAAACCTCAGAGGAGAGAAGAAATAGACAGGAGCAGGAAAATTATCTGAAAAAAATATTGACTGAAAATTTTGCAAATTTTATCCAAAACAACAATGACAAATCCAGGATAAATAAAAAGAAAACCGCACCTTGGAAAATCAAAGTCACACTGCCAAAAAGCAAAAAAAAAAAAAAGAAGAAATGAAAAATGGTCTATATATGGGGGGGGCAGTGGAAGTGGAAGGTCTGGGGGGGGAGAGAGGGAGAGAATAAGAATGACAGTAGAGCTACTGTCAGAAATAATATAATAAAGGCCAGGAGACAATGGCATGACACCTTCAAAGTGCTGAAAAAAAACAACTAAAATTCTATATTTGGCCCCCAAAACAGCTTTCAATATCTTTCATTTCAAAAATGAAGGCAAAATAGAGATATTGTCAGATAAGCAAAAGTCATTTTTAGCAAGATATCTGCATAACAAAAAAGACCAAAGAAGTCTTTTTTGGGTGAAGAGAAATAATACTGAGATCACTTTAGATACTGGATATCAAATATTGAGATCTATAGGAAAGAATGAAAAGAAGACAAATAATATATGGATAAATATAAAATACTACATATTTTCTTCGATTTTTAAAAGTCAGTTCACTAATGCAAAAGCAATAGTAATGTACTGTGGATTTTATAACACATGTTAGAAAAAATATGAGCTATCAATAGCACAAAGGCAGAGAGGGATGAAAATAAAAGTGTACTGTTGTAAGGTTCTTCCATTTTACATGCAGTTTTATAACATTACTTGAAGGTAGTCTACAATGAGATGAAGCTGAATGTTTTACTCTCTAGAGCAACCATTA
Organism: Physeter macrocephalus; assembly: GCF_002837175.3. Classification (NCBI taxonomy): domain Eukaryota; kingdom Metazoa; phylum Chordata; class Mammalia; order Artiodactyla; family Physeteridae; genus Physeter; species Physeter macrocephalus. Next base: position 23,823,572 of record NC_041226.1, on the reverse strand, counting down.
AAAATAATACAAGAGATATACACAAAAGACAAAAGAGGATATAAAATGGGATACCCAAAATATTCAATTAACAAAAAGACAAAGGAGCAACCAAAAAAACCCCCACAAAATACAGGGGACAAATAGAAAACAAATAGTAAGATTGCATAATTAAACACAAATATCAATAATTACATTAAATATATATAGACTAAGTCATCAAATTACAAAGCATAGATTGTTAAACTAGAGAAGGAAGCAAACGATTACATGTTCTATAAAAATGATGCACTTTTAGAAGTAAAGACATGGGTTGAAAAAAATGGGAAGACTATAATTCACATAATATGACACATAAGAAAGCTGGTGTGGCTATGTAAATATCAAACAAAGTATACTTCAAGCCAATGGATATTACCAGAGAAAATAAATTATTTCACAAAAAAGGGGGTATACTTACAGGGCCATTTCATTAAAGAATAACAATCCAAACATGTATACACCTAAGAATTTTAATAAACATAAAGCAAAAAAATGGCAGAAATAAGGGGGAAAATAGAAAAATTCACACATAGTTGATCATTTATAATATCTCTCTCAGGAAGTAATAAAAAGAGAAAAAAATAACCCGTATATATGAGATTTGAACAACACTACCAACCAAATTTAACTTAAAATATATATAAAATGTAAAATTCAACAATGTACAATTCACATAATACACATTCCTGTCAAGTACTCTGAAGAATATTCAATAGGACAGACCATATATTAGAACATAAAACAATTCTCAATAATTTTTTATACATTGACTATCATACAGAATGTTATCTGTCCACAAGGCACTTAAATTAGACATCAATAATTAAGGTCTAGATATCCCCCCTCAAATATTTGGGTCCAAAGAAGAAATCATAAGAGAAATTAGAAAATATTTAGAAATGAATAATAATGAAACACATCATATAAAAATTTATGAACTAAAGAGTGCTTAAACGGAATTGGTCACTTTAAAGAACTTGTATTAAAAAATAATAAGGGTTTAGAACCAATGATGTATGTTGCCAAGTTAAGTAGCTAGAAAAAGAATCACTTTTTAAAAATAACTAAGAGACCCAACTACCCTCCCTGGAAACCAGGGAAGCTGGCAGGTACCTCCTTTGCCTTCTCCCTCTAGCCAGCTCTAAGTCACTTGTATCTCCCTGAAAGGAGCTGGTACACAAATCTGGCACCTCAACACTTTAGATCAGATGGACCTAATACACACACACATATACATATATATATTCAGTTATACATATATAACTGAATCACTATGCTGTATACCTGAAACTAGCACATTATAAATCAACTATACTTCAATTTAAAAAATGGTATTAAACATTAATAAAAAATAAGTCCTAATAAATTAAAGAAGGTTGATATATATCAAGCATGTTTTCCAACCACTATGGTACAAAGCTAGAAATCAATTATAAGAAAAGAATGGAACATTCACAAATATGTGAAGATTAAACAAAATGCTACTGAACAATCAATGAGTCAAAGAAGAAATCAAAAGAAATAAAAAAATCTTCACACAAATAAAGACAGAAAAAATATACCAAAATTTATGGGATGCAGCAAAAGTAGGGCTATGCAGGAGGTTTATAACAATAAATACCTTTATTGAGAGAAAGAAAAATCTCAAAACAACTTAATTTTACATCTCAAAGAACTAGAAAAAGAGGAGCAAACGAAGCCTCAAGTTAATAAAAGAAAGGACATAAAGATCAGAGAGGAAATAAATGAAATAGAGGCTAAAAAATCAATAGAAAAGATCAATGAAACTAAAAACTGGTTTTTGAAAAAAATAAACAAAATAGACAACGCTTTAGCTAGACTCACCAAAAAAAAAAAAAAAAAAAAAGAGAAAGGACTCAAATACATGAAATTAGAAGTGAAAGAGGGGCTATTACAACCCATGCCACACAAATACAAAGGACTGTAAGAAACTACTATGTAAAATTATATGCCAACAAATTGGACAACCTAGAAGAAATGGATTAATTCCTAGAAACATACAACCTACAAAGACTGAATCGTGAAGAAATAGAAAATCTAAATAGATGGATTACTAGCAAGGAGACTGAATCAGTAATCAAAACCTCCCCCAAAAACAAAAATCCAGGACCAAATAACTTCACTGTGAATTCTACCATTTAAAAAAGAATTAGGGGGCTTCCCTGGTGGCGCAGTGGTTGAGAGTCCGCCTGCCGATGCAGGGACGCGGGTTCGTGCCCCGGTCCGGGAGGATCCCACATGCCGCGGAGCGGCTGGGCCCGTGAGCCATGGCCGCTGAGCCTGCGCATCCGGAGCCTGTGCTCCGCAACGGGAGAGGCCACAACAGTGAGAGGCCCTCATACCAAAAAAGAAAAAAAAAAAGAATTAATATTAATCCTCGGGCTTCCCTGGTGGCGCAGCGGTTGAGAGTCCGCCTGCCAATGCAGGGGACACGGGTTCGAGCCCTGGTCTGGGAAGATCCCACATGCCGCAGAGCAACTAGGCCCGTGAGCCACAACTACTGAGCCTGCGCGTCTGGAGCCTGTGCTCCGCAGCAAGAGAGGCCGCGATAGTGAGAGGCCCGCGCACCGCGATGAAGAGTGGCCCTGCTCGCCGCAACTAGAGAAAGCCCTCGCACAGAAACGAAGACCCAACACAGCCATAAATAAATAAATTAATTAATTTAAAAAATATATATATATTAATCCTCAAACCCTTCCAAAAAATAGAAGAGGAAGGAACACTTCCAAACTGATTTTACAAGGCCAGCATTACCCTGATACCAAAACCAGACAAGGACACTGCAAGAAAAGAAAATTAAAGGCCAATATCCCTGATGAACACAGATGCAAAAATCCTCACCAATATGTTAGCAAACTAAATTCAACAGTACATTAAAGAGATTATATACAAACTGATCAAGTGGGATTCATTCCAGGGATGCAATGACAGTTCAATATCTGCAAAACAATCAATGTGATACACCACATTAACAAAATGAAGGATAAAAATCATATGATCATCTCAGTAGATGCAGAAAAAGCATTTGACAAAATTCAACATCCTTTCATGATAAAAACTTTCAACAAACTGGGTATAAAGGGAACATATCTCAATATAAAGGCCATATATGATGAGCCAAAGGCTAACATCATATTTAACAGTGAAAAGCTTCAAGCATTTCGTATAAGAACAGGTACAAGAAAAGGATGCCCACTCTTGCCACTTATGCTACTGGAAGTCCTAGAAAGAGCAATTAGGAAAGAAAAAGAAATAAAAGGCATCTAAATTGGAAAGGAAGAAGTAAAAATGTCTCTATTTACAGATGATACAATACTAAATATTAAAAAACTAAAGGCCCTACCATAAAACTGTTAGAACTAAAAAACAAATACAGCAAATTTGCAGGATACAAAATCAATATATAAAAATCAGTTGCATTTCTATACACTAACAACAAAATACCAGAAAGAGAAATGAAGAAAGCAACCTCATTTACAAAACAAAAAAAACAGGAATAAGTTTTACCAAGGATAACGCATATATGTGGAACCTAGAAAAATGGTACAGATGAACTGGTTTGCAGGGCAGAAATTGAGACACTATATGTGGAACCTAGAAAAATGGTACAGATGAACTGGTTGGCAGGGCAGAAATTGAGACACAGATGTAGAGAACAAACGTAAGGACACCAAGGGGGGAAAGCCGCGGGAGGGTGGGGATGGGGGGGTGATGAATTGGGCGATTGGGATTGACATGTATACACTGATGTGTATAAAATTGATGACTAATAAGAACCTGCTGTATAAAAAAATAAATAAAATTAAATTTTAAAATTAAAAAAAATATTTACCAAGGAGATGAACAGTACATACACAGAAAAGTATAAGACGTTGATTAAAGAAATTGAAGAGGACACAAATAAATGGAAAGATATTCCATGTTCATAGAATGGAAGAAATAATATTATTAAAATATCCATACCACCCAAAACATTCTATAGATTCAGTGCAACCCCTATCAAAACTCCAATGGGATTTTCCACAGAAATTTTTCTATAAAGTCATAAAATTTATGTGGTACATTAAAAGTTGCTCAACATCATTAATCATCAGGGAAATGTAAATCAAAACCACAATGACATATCACCAAAACAATCTTTAAAAAGAAGAACAAAGTTGAATGATTTACAAAGCCTGATTTTAAATTTTACAAAAATGTTACAGTAATCAAGCAAATGAAGTAAATCAAGGGAATAGAAAAAAAAATTGAGAAATATGTGTGGACATATATGACCAACTAATTTCCAAAAAAGGCACAAAAATCATTTAGTAGAGAAAGTATAATCTTTTAAACAAATGATGCTGAAACAACTATAAATCTGTAATGAAAAAATGAGCCACAAAATATGCAGAAAAAGTAATCCAAGATGGTTCATAGGCCTAAACCTAAGAACTAAAACTGTAATGCGGCTAGATGAAAACATAGGAAAAATACCTCTATGTCCTTAGGATGGCAAGGATCTTTCTGCACACAAACCCACTAAGGGTTAGGCAAAAAAACATATTACTCACCAAAATGAAAACTTCTGCTCATCAAAAGACGTTATTTAGAAAATGAAAGACAAGCCATAAATAGGAAGAAAATATTCAAAATACACATACTTGACAAAGGACTTGTATCCAAAATATTTTTTATTCTATAATTTAATAATAAAGAAATAGACAACAAAATAAAAAACAGACCAAAGAATTAAATAGAACCTTCACACAAGAAGATACAAACGGTCAATTAGCACATGTAAAGATGTTCAATTAGACGTCACTAGTTATCTAGGAAATGCAAATTAGAAAACCATTTGCAGTTTTTCATATACCTATCCCATGATTCAATAATTCCATTCCCTGGTATTTACACACTCTATTCCTTCTTCCACCAAAAAAGGCATTGTACATAAATGTTTATAGCAGCTGTATTTATAGTAGCCAATTAATCAAAACAACTAAAAATTCCATCAATAGCCTGATGGATAAACAAAGTGTGGTATATCCATACAACAAAATTATGAACAGCAAAAAAAGAAATGAACTGCTGACACTGACAACAATCTGAAGAATCTTAAAAATATCATGCTGTGCTAAAGACACCAGACATGAGTATATAATGTATAATGTCATGTATATAAATTTCTACAACAGGTCAAACCAAGATATATTGATAGGGGCTTCCCTGGTGGCGCAGTGGTTGAGAGTCCGCCTGCCAATGCAGGGGACACGGATTCGTGCCCTGGTCCGGGAGGATCCCACATGCCGCGGAGTGGCTGGGCCCGTGAGCCATGGCCGCTGGGCCTGCACGTCCGGAGCCTGTGCCCCGCAACGGGAGAGGCCACAGCGGTGAGAGGCCCGCGTACCGCAAAAAAAAAAAAAAAAGATATATTGATAAACATTAGAAAAGTGATTGTATCTGTGCTTCAGAGAAGGGTGTGGAAAGTGACTAGAAAAAGGCAAGAGGGCTCAATCTAGGTGATCAAAATTTCCACACTTTGGAGTGTAGTTATATAGGTATATACATTCGGTAGCTTCATCAAAGCATACACTTAAAATCAGTACAATTTATATGTATCAATTATAGTCTCTCCACCCAAAAGACAAATATTCCCTAAATGACTCTAAAACACAAGCAATATCTTGTTTATAAAAATCACATTTTTAAAAGGGATATAAAATTACAGAAGTGAAAGGATAAAATATATATATATGTCAAATATAAATGAACCAAAAGAAAGCTAGCATTCTTAATATTTGACAAAAAAGAGAATTCAAGGAAAAATCATAAGGGACAACGAAATTACATGTTAGTAAATGGAAGAGTAGGTTGAGAATATGAATCCATCATGTACATAAATGCACCTAACAATTTTGCCTCAAAATATACAAAATATGGAGAAAAGTGGATATGTCTAAAATTGTAATTATGCTATTAACTCACACTCTTGGAAACTGATGGATGACACAGACAATAATGTAGCAAAACAATAAAATATAATAGCATAGTGAATAAAGTGAAACTAGTAGCTTTAGATAAGACTCCACCCAGAAGCAGAGAAACGTGTGTTAGAACACTCCTAAAAACTGATGATGTAATAGGCCACAAGAAACAATACATTCCAAAGAATCAACATCATACAGAAAGTGTCCTATTACCATACATAATACATAAACAAATCAGAAATTAAAAACAAAAGGGAAGCTAAAAAACAACAAAAAGAACCCATGTCTGGAAAATAAATAACCTACCACAAGAAAAAAGACTAGGGGTAGGCATGGGCCAAGTGTGTGAAGGGAGTCAAAAGGTACAAACTTACAACTGGAAAGTTATAAAATAAATAAGTCATGGGGATGTAATGTACAGCATGGTTACTATAAATAATAATACTATTATCTATAGTAATATTACATAATATACTTTTATTATGTTGAAATTTGCTCTGAGAGTAGATCTTAAAAGTTCTCATTACAAGAAAAATATTTTCTAACTATGTGTGGTGACAAATGTTAACCAGACTAATTGTGGTGATCATTTCATGTTATATACAAATATCAAATCATTATGTTGTACACCTGAGACTAATATTATATGTTAATTATACCTCAATAAACATTAATTAATTAGTTAAAAAGAATAAAAACACAGATACAACTACAAACAGAAAATTTTAAATGAGAAAATAACTGTTACACATTCTTGAAAATATTAAATATCAAAATTGAGATGAAGTAGAAACCATCATTAAAAAAGCATAAAAAAACAGTAATTGGGCTTCCCTGGTGGCGCAGTGGTTGAGAGTCCGCCTGCCGATGCAGGGGACGTGGGTTCGTGCCCCGGTCCGGGAGGATCCCACATGCCGTGAAGCGGCTGGGCCCGTGAGCCATGGCCGCTGAGCCTGCGCGTCCGGAGCCTGTGCTCCGCAGCGGGAGAGGCCACAGCAGTGAGAGGCCCGCGTACCACAAAAAAAAACCACAAAAAACCCCAAAAAACAGTAATTGTAGTAATGATAAATTTTAAAAATCTCTTCCACAACAAAAAAGATCAGGCTCAGATCATTTTGCCAGTGAGCTCTAACTTGAAGGAATAGAAAAATCCCTACCTCATACACTAAATTGTTAATGTATATAGGAAAACAAAAAAAGCTGTCTAATATATTGGAGGAGAACACTGGTATCTTAATTATAAAACCTGATAAGGACGATGCAAGAAAATTCCATTAATCAACATATATGCAAATATCCTAAAGCAAACATCAGCCAATCAAACCCAACAAAGTATTAAAATAATAATGGAGGAGAAGGAAGAGTCATGATCAAATAAAGTTCACCCTGATATCCAGACATATCTTATGTCTGGAAAATAAATATCCTGATAATTCAAAGATAGTTTGACATGAGAAAATCTATCAAAGTAATCAACCACATTAACAGATGAAATGATAAAATCACATGATTATCTCAATAAATGCAGAAACAACATTTGAAAAAGTCTAACAATGATTCATGTTAAAAATTCTCAGACTACTAAGAATGAGGGTAATTTCTTAACCAGAGAATGATTCTATACCAAAATCTACAGCTACGACCATAACTGAAAAACTCTAGACGCATAATGTTACCTGCGAGCGATCACTACTTCAGGCCAACAATGTGAGACAAGAAAAGGAAATCAGAGGCGTAATGACTGGAGGAGGAGAGAAAAAACTGATTAGCAGAACGTGTGACTATCAACATAGAAAAAATTTAACACAATCAATAGAAAATATGACGATCAACATAAAAAAATAAAATAAGCTAAACCAAGGTAAGAATGCACAGAATCAATATATAAATACATTTAAAATAGAATAAGAAATTTGAGCAAGGTGGTTAAATTGAAAATCGGCTTACAAAAATCCATAACATAGCCTACAAAAGTAATAACCAAGTAAAAGATATAAAAGAAAATAACACCCACAATAAAACAAAATATCTCTAAATTATCTTCAGAATGCACACGTCCTTTATGGACAAACCTTAAAACTATGTTAAGATCAGCCGTAATGGATACAATGGATTAATGGAGAAATATTCCATGCATAGGAAAAAATTGTTGTTAGTCCCTCATTTCTGTTTCCTACCACAACCCTTCTCCACCTCTCTCTGAAGTCTCGAAGTCGAATTCCAAGCTGATCTAGAAGTAGCATTTAAGTTCCCAATGGCCGCCCTCCGTGAAGTCTGAAGTACCCTTCCAGATACTCGCCCTTTCACCAAGATTCCTAAGCCTCGGACACCGCCTATTAGAGTCAGATGTCTCTCAACGGAGAGAACTGTGTTCTTATACTTCCCACTGAGTTGCAGCACTGCACACCTACCCACAGGTGCACACAGGTGCACACACTCATTCAAATACACATGCACACACATGCATCCGCACTCACATGTTCAGGGTTAGGTGTTGGTTTCTATGGCTTTGTCTGCTCTAGGCTGCCTTTCTGTCTGGGAGCTGGAGCTGATCATGCAGTGACTAAGCATTCAGGCTCGCCCTGAATCCTCCCCAAACCAATGGAAACAACCAGTGGCTGGGAAGCTGTGAGATAAGGAGACGATCACAGGTGAAAGGAGTGGAAACTAGAAATGCACCAAGTCCTAAGGCATTCATAGGCAAGACACCTGATTTAAGACCTCATCTCAACATAAGGAATCCAAAGCAGCAACCACCAGGGGACCCAAATGCAGTTCACCAAGTATGGACAACCTCAAAACATGCAATGGGACAGCCAGAACTCCGAGAGACTAGCCAGAATCCTAAAAGGGTTTGCTCTACCCTTTGACCATGCATCTAATGGGCCACATCACCTCCTAACCCCTTGCCTGTCCAGATGAATGAGTCTCTTGCCCAATTCTGACCTCCTGTCTCAGGCTGCTGGAGAAGATATCAGAACTCATATGCTATCTCTGAGACATGATAAGGGTGACATTTTAAAATTCACTGGAATTTTCACATATAAAGAAAAGAACTCACAGCCTGTTCACCTAATCCTTTCTTCAAGCAGATATATTTGAAAAAAGTCAAGATTTATATCTCTAACTGTAATCATTTTAAAAGCAAGACAGAGAATTAACAGTGTTTCATTTTAGGGGGAAATTGTCTAAAGTTAATATAAATTACTTACATTATTACTGAAAAAATCACATATATAAATCCGATGTTTCTCTCAGGATGATGTTTGCAGATTTACAGACCCTATGCAATATAAATGAGAATAAAGAAGCAAGGATAGGGGCTTCCCTGGTGGCACAGTGGTTGAGAGTCCGCCTGCCGATGCAGGGGACACGGGTTCGTGCCCCGGTCCGGGAAGATCCCACGTGCCACGGAGCGGCTGGGCCCGTGAGCCATGGCCGCTGAGCCTGCG
>NC_041226.1:23807141-23813956 GCF_002837175.3 Physeter macrocephalus | reverse complement strand
GGAGAGGCCACGTCAGTGAGAGGCCCGCGTACCGCAAAAAAAAAAAAAAAAGCAGTAAGGATCTTATTCAATTATTCTCATGCCACACAGAGTAAACGTTCTATAAACCCACCATGTTGTCTTTGCTCAGGCCAGCCTGGACCACAGCTGCTCCTGCACCTAACGAGTTCTGCACTCCCATCCTCCATGCCTTGGCACGTGTCTTCCCTCATGTAGAAATCCTTTCAATGCCCCTCTCTTTTTAAAATTGAATTATAATTGACATGTAACATTCTATTAGTTTCAGGTGTACAACATAATGATTCCATATATGTATCTATGGTGAAATGATTACAGTAAGTTTAGTTAACATCCATCATCAAACACAGTTACAATTTCTTTTCTTGGGATGAGAATATTTGAGACCTACTCTCTTAGTAACTTTCAAATATGCAATACAGCATCATAAACTACAGTCAATGCCTCTCTTTATCCACCCCTTCCCTCAGTGGCTACTCAACATCACCTTTTCCTTGAAACTTTCTTGCCAGGTGCCCAAGCCCACAGGGCTCTCCCAATTATAGCTCAGTTTCCATCTGCCTTGCATTCGACTCACCTGTTTCTCCAGTAGGCAGGGCTGGCGTCATGGGTATGTGACCTGTGAAGTCACACGGAGCCCCACTCTCACGCCCCCACCTGGTTTGATGCCCTCTGTCAACATCTTGAAAATCGTCATAACTTTATCTTTGAACCTGTGTTTTTTGTAAGTGAATGGAACGTGAGCAGGCGAGTACGCAGCACGCATGTCCACAGCGCTTCTCCACGTCATTGCACAGAGCTTTCCCGATGCCCCATGAGCACGGAACTCCAGGGACCCACAGTGTGTGCGAGTTCGGCAAGACTCAAAGCACAAGGTAAGTGTATCACATTGATCACTGAGTAGTAAGGGGAGGCACTGAATGCCCCCAAAAGGCCATGCTTTTTATTTGAACCAGAACTTGACTGGACTGTAGAAAGAAGGCAACAGCGCTAAGTGTTAGCCAACCGTTTATGCTGACAATAATGACGTAGAAAGAAAAGGAAACCCATGGTTTTCCTTTCAGTTCTTCATTATTTATCAGTAAGCAAAGGTAGAGAGTGTTAGGCAGAATATGTACATAAGAAGTGAACTAAATAACTGGGGTAGTTTTGTTCAGTGTTTCCACTGTTCTGATAAGAACGGGACACATAGGAATTGTGTAATTGCAGTGATTCCACATACAAGTTTAGTGCCCTTATATTTACATTTAAAACCTGCATTGCATAATATAAAAATGAATGGTAAAGTTCATGCTAATAATTTAAATTTTCAATTATTTTCAATTCTTCCTTACTTAGAATGACATTAAATAGCAAGTAAAAGCAAAACAAAACCTAAGAAACCACAAAAGAGAGGAAAAAACTTTGTCTTACACCTTTAATGGCCTCTTTTCCCATTTTTGAACAAGGGAACCCACATTTTCAACTGCACTGGACCCCACAGCCAGCCTTGCCCCTAAGACTTAAGTTTCCAGAAGGCAGAGACTCTGCTCTATCCATGGCTATGTGATAGCAGCACCACAGCCCCTAATTTGAGTTCATTCAGTAAACACCTGTTAGATCTCGAATGTGGTGGGTATAATAAAGAACAAAAGATCATAGGGTCCCAAGCTAGGAAAACAATCATCTGTCTCTCTACTCTGTGCCCAGCAGACCACAGCTGGGGTAGTAAGCTCAGTTCCAGGGGTCACATTTGAAAAGGGATGCAGAAAATAACCCATCAAAAGGTACTGGGCTCAAATTGTTTTGGCAACTTATTACGTATATAACCAAAGGGAAGTTAATTAACCTTTGTGAGTGTCAGTTTTCGCTTTTGCAAAATAAGGATAATAAGGTATTAAAAAAAAAAAAAAGACCTAGGAGGACCACAACCACTGACTTCTAACTGTTGAATGTCTGTCACAGAGAAAACAGAAGGGTTAAGAGTGACACGTAGAAACCAATGGGAGGAAACTTCTGAGAATGCAGAAAACCAGTATGAAGAAGAATTTCTGAAGAGGCAAACATGGGCCTGCCTGGGGATACAGTAAATTCTCTATCTCTTGAGAGAGTAGTGGAGTACTTGACAAAGTTTTAAGAGACATGTAATATCAGATAAAGATTAGGACATAAAATAATAACAGTGATTGCGGTAGATATGGTTTCCTGGTACATCCTAAATGCCAGACACTATGAGAGCCACTTTACCATATACTATCTTACTAAATGATAACAACCAATCCACAAGGTGGGCAATATTTCTCTTATTCCTTTTATTCTTACTCTGAGGATAAAGAAGAAAGTGTAATTAATTTATTCATGATCACAAAGCTGGTTTGTTATGAAGACAGCCACCTTCCACTGAATTTTCTTCAAACTCTGAGATTCAGAAATATTGGACAAATGCTAAATGAAATAAGAATGATTACAAATCCCATGTCTGAATGTGAAAGACTCCCAAGATGGTCCCCTCAACTTCACATAAATGTGACAATCTCCATCTGAATCATCATGAGGGAACCTAAAAAAATGCAATAAACTGTCAAGGAGAATTACATCATTACATTATCAAGCAGACCTTTAAAAACTCCAGGAGACAAAAGACGTTTTCTTTCCTAGACTATCCACCCAGCTACTGAGCTTCCACCCTTCCCCATACTGTTATGCCATCTGAAGAAACATTCGAGGTTCTGGAGCTCTATCACTACACGGACAATCCCTAAACATTGCCCTCACCTTCCACCTTGCAGGGCAAGTGAGAGCCTGGGCCTGCCACTCAGTAGTTTTGTCCCATTTTAATACAGATGTTGCAGCTTTTAATACTTACACATCTTGAAAATCACCCTAGGAAAGCCATATTTGGGCGCTTGGAAGTCTGGCAGGTGTGAAATTACCTCTTGGCGGGACAGTATTCACTTTCCCTTGCTTGTTTCCTACCACTTAAGCCCAGGACATGATTGAAACCAACATCTGTAAAAGCAAAACTGGGATGCTCATTTAAATGCTTCCATTTTCAAAAAGTTACTCAGGAGCCATGTAAGTGTTCTGTATTCTACCCGTTAGGATTGTTTTGAAATGACATCACCACAAATTTCAACTGAAAATTCAGAATTAGAAGGCAGCCAACTCTATCTGCTATTCCTAAAAGCACTTCAAACTCTTAAACTTCTATTCATTTCCAGTAGGAAACAAAACACTCTGCGAGTACAAATGCAATTTTAGCACACTTTTGCAAAATGGAAAGCCCAAGACAGGAGAGTCACTGAAAGCACTCAGATTTAGAATTGAGTTGATATCACAGCTAGAAATGGGATCCAAGAGTCCTTCTGACCAGGTGTTACTCTCCATCAAATTGGTGGTAGCATTTCAAGAATCTATACAAATGCCTGGAGGAAAAGATAAAAAGACAAAAAAAAAAAAAAAGGATGAAAGAAAGAAAAAATATATATATGAAAGAAAGAAGAAGTGGACCAAACCCTCAAGCTACAAGTAGGAAAAGAGGAAATTAGACTCCTGAATGTTTCATTAGGATAAAAATGTCCAAATATAAGCTTTGCCACTGAAAACAATTATTCTGTGCTATCTGATCAGCAGTACAACACCTTATCTCTTCACATCACTAGGCTGTTTTTATACGTGAAACTACATGATATATTACACTTTAATACCTATCTGCTTCAAATATAGTAGAAAAATACCTACACAGCATAAATCATACATGACATCACACTAGGTCTTTTAAATAATGCTGTGAACACCAGGAAGATTCTGGGGGTCCGTTTTTCATGTTCTTTTTGCTACTGTCCAGATGGAAGTGCTTACGTTGCCTCTCTACCAGTTCCTTTCAATTAAATAAATCAAATGTGTGCAAAGGACTTTTCATGCATGAGAGGTACCAAATGCTTCTGTACAAATAGGAATGTCATATCTATCCTCCTCAGGACCCAGAATGCTAAATTCAAACACACCTGGTATAACCTCTGTATACTCCCCTGATATGTCTGATACCTCCCCTGATTTGTCCTCCTTTTGACATCTGTGTTTTATCAATACCTCCAACCCATGGATGGAAAGGACAGAAGAGGGAATTCCCATAGCACCCATGCTCCCCTCTCTCCTTGGCAGCACGTGGAGAGAGGGAAGCAATCTACTTGTCTGACCCTGGGCACAAGGACAATTTTATTCACTTGTGTGTCTCCCCTGACTAGCACAATAGTAGCAACTCAATAAACACCAAATGCATATGTAAAGATTAAACAAAAACGAGTCAAGTTTGCCTTTGTATTATAACCCTGGTAATAGGTTTTGGAGGAAATTCAACTAAAAACTGAAATGAACTTAAAGATTCTGGATTGTTTCCAATTCATATTTATATAATTCATCCTTCCTCAAAAGAATAGACTTTCCTTTCTTTCCATCCCCACTTTTTTGTCCTTCCCCCTCCCCATCTCTCTCTTTCACACACCCAGCTTCTATTTAACTCTATGCAAGAACTACACTTTTAAATTATTCAGTTACCTGCTTCATCTTGCTATGAAGTCAGCATATATGAGATAATGACAAAGGAAAAATTATCTGACTCTATTATTCTCATCATGAGAGCACAGGCCCACTGAGAGGAGGGGAAGGACAGAGCATGACTGCCAGCACTGAAGGCTCTGCTGTTTGGCAAGACAAAGCTGAGGTAACATTTTCTTGCATATCAGGAATACAAACATTATTACATAGCATGTATGTCCCAACTTCCTTGATATATTAAGTTGTAATTCTAAAGCATTTGACCTTGGCAGGAAAGGCTAAGCTAAGATTTTCCTGCCTGGTATCTAGAAGAAGTGATGAGCGCATTTTCTTTTTTAATTCTGCTTTTATGAGGAGCTCCTTTCCCACGGATTAAGCTACCATGATCCAATCACTCTGAGCCTGGCAGGATGACTATAAAGGACCCTGCTTCCCTAAAATGCTTCAATGTTAAGGGATCAGGATATGGTTAACTGGGCCTTTATAATCACCACCAGTCTATAAAAAGTATGGAGAAAATGCTGGTGTAGGAAGATCCTGAACTTACCTCCTCCAAAGGGCACAAGAAATCTACAACTATACATGGAATAATTCCCATGGAAAGGTACCTGAAAACTGGATGAACAGAGCTTTCAAACAAAGGGTAAAAGGACAGCCTTGACGTGGGGAGGAGAGGAAGAAATATGGTCTCACCAAGGAAAAAACACACACCAGCCATGGTGATCCACAATTAAGAGCGATCACAAAGGTACAGGGAAATCCCATAAAGTTATCAGCAGAAACTTTATGAGCCAGAAGGCAGTAGCATGACATAATCAAAGTGCTAAAAAAGAAAAACAAAAAAACTTCCAACTAATTCTCTACACAGCAAAGCTTATCACTCAGAACAGAAGGAGACATCAAGAGTTTCCCAGATAAGCAAAATCTAGAGAAGTTCATCACCACTAAACTGTCTCTATAAGAAATCTTAAAGGGACTTCTTTAAGCTGAAAAATGGCACTAATTAATAATAATAAAACTTACAAAAGTAAAAATCTCCCTGGAAAAGGAAAACATAAAATAAAGGTAGTGAATCAATCACTTATAAAGCAAGTATGAAGGTTAAAAGACAGAAGTAGCAAAAGTAACTAAAATTACAGTGATTAGTTAAGGGATACATAAAATTTTAAAACGTAAAACGTGTCATAAAAAGTATAAAACATGGGGGGAGGGAGTAAAAAGATAAAGCTTTGGAATTTGTTCAGATTTCACTTGCTACCAACTTAAAACAGGCTACTATTTACATAAGATGTTATAATTGAACATCATAATAACCACAAGGAAAAAACGTATAGTAAATACGCAAAAGAAAATGAGAAAGGAATCTAACCACTAAATAAAAGGACACTAAATAAAACTGCCAAAACACAAGAGAGAAAGAGAAGAAAAAAGGAACTACAAAAAACACCCAGAACAAAAAACAAAACAGGAGCCCTGAACCAAGATGGCGGATAGAAGGACATGCTCTCACTCGGTCTTGCGAGAACACCAGAATCACAACTAGCTGCTGGACAAACATCGACAGGAGGACACTAGAACTCACCAAAAAAGATACCCCACATCTAAAGACAAAGGAGAAGCCACAATGAGATTGTAGGAGGGGTGCAATCACAGTAAAACCAAATCCCGTAACTGCTGAGTGGGTGACTCACAGACTGGAGAACACTTATACCAGAGAAGTCCACCCACTGGAGTGAAGGTTCTGAGCCCCACGTCAGGCTTCCCAACCTGGGGGAAACAGGTGATCCAAAATGAAAATAAATAAGGAAACAGGCTTCCCAACCTCGGGGAAACAGATGATCAGAAATGAAAATAAATAAGGAAACAGGCTTCCCAACCTGGGGGAAACAGATGATCCAAAATGAAAATAAATAAGGAAACAGAAGCTTTAAATGACACAAAAGATCAGATAGATTTGATATTTATAGGACATTCCATCCAAAAACAGCAGATTACACTTTCTTCTCAAGTGCGCATGGAACATTCTCCAAGATAGATCACATCTTGGGTCAAGCCTCAGTAAATCAAGAAAGTTGAAATCATATCAAGCATCTTTTCTGACCACAACGCTATGAGATTAGAAATGTATTACAGGGAAAAAAACGTAAAAGACACAAACATATGGAAGCTAAACAATACGTTACTAAATAACCAAGAGATCACCAAAGAAATCAAAGAGGAAATTAAAAAAAACCTAGAGACAAATGACAATGAAAACAGGA
>NC_041226.1:23806149-23807079 GCF_002837175.3 Physeter macrocephalus | reverse complement strand
CCTAGTGACAAATGACAATGAAAACAGGACAATCCAAAACCTATGGGATGCAGCAAAAGCAGTTCTAAGAGGGAAGTTTATAGCTATAGAAGCCTACCTATAGAAACAAGAAAAATCTCAGATAAACTATCTAACCTTGCACCTAAAGGTACTAGAGAAAGAAGAACAAACAAAATCCAAATTTAGGAGAAGGAAAGAAATCATAAAGATCAGAGCAGATATAAATGAAATAGAAACAAAGAAAACAATAGCAAAGATCAATAAAACTAAAAGCTGGTTCTTTGAGAAGATAAACAAAATTGATAAACCATTAGCCAGACTCATCAAGACGGAGAGGACTCAAATCAATAAAATTAGAAATAAAAAAGGAGAAGTCACAACAGACACCGCAGAAATACAAACCATCCTAAGAGACTACTACAATCAACTCTATGCTAATAAAATGGACAATCTGGAAGAAATGGACAAATTCTTAGAGGTATAACCTTCCGAGACTAAACCAGGAAGAAAGAGAAAATATAAACAGACCAATCACAAGTAATGAAATTGAAACTGTGATTAAAAATCTTCCAACAAACAAAAGTCCAGGACAAGATACTACAAAAAAAGAAAATTAGAGACCAGTATCACTGATGAATAGCGATGCAAAAATCCTCAACAAAATACTAGCAAACAGAATCCAACAATACATTAAAAGGATCATACACCATGATCAAGTGGGATTTATCCCAGGTATGCATGGATTCTTCAATATATGCAAATCAATCAATGTGATACAACATATTAGCAAATTGAAGAATAAAAACCATATGATCATCTCAATAGATGTAGAAAAAACTTCTGACGAAATTCAACACCCATCGATGATAAAAACTCTCCAGAAAGTGGGCATGGAGGGAAACTACCTCAACATAATAAAGGCCAGATACA
>NC_041226.1:23798095-23805661 GCF_002837175.3 Physeter macrocephalus | reverse complement strand
ATAAACCTACCTAGGGAGACAACAGACCTGTATGCAGAAAACTAGAAGACACTGATGAAAGAAATTAAAGATGATACCAACAGATGAAGAGATATACCACGTTCTTGGTTTGGAAGAATCAATATTGTGAAAATGACTATACTACCCAAAGCAATCTACAGATTCAATGCAATCCCTATCAAATTACCAATGGCATTTTTTATGGAACTAGAAAAAAAATTTTTAATTTGTATAGAGACACAAAAGACCCCGAATAGCCAAAGCAGTCTTATGGGAAAAATACGGAGCTGGAGGAATCACACTCCCTGACTTCAGACTAAACTACAAAGCTACAGTAATCAAGACAATATGGTACTGGCACAGAAACAGGAACATAGATCAATGGAACAAGATAGAAAGCCCAGAGATAAACCCACACACCTATGAATGCTGGAGGGGGTGTGGAGAAAAGGGAACCCTCTTGCACTGTTGGTGGGAATGTAAATTGATACAGCCACTATGGAGAACAGTATGGAGGTTCCTTAAAAAACTAAAAATAGAATTACCATGTGATCCAGCAATCCCACTACTGGGCATATACCCAGAGAAAATCATAATTCAAGAAGACACATTCACCCCAATGTTCACTGCAGCACTATTTACAATAACCAGGTCATGGAAGCAACCTAAATGCCCATCGACAGACGAATGGATAAAGAAGATGTGGTACGTATAGACAATGGAATATTACTCACCCATAAAAAGGAACGAAATTGGGCCATTTGTTGAGATGTGGATGGATCTAGAGACAATGCTGGAGAGGGTGTGGAGAAAAGGGAAGCCTCTTGCACTGTTGGTGGTAGTGTAAATTGATACAGCCACTATTGAGAACAGTATGGTGGTTCCTTAAAAAACTAAAAATAAAATTACCATGTGATCCAGCAATCCCACTACTGGGCATATACCCAGAGAAAATCATAATTCAAGAAGACACATTCACCCGATTAATTTCCAAAATATATAAACAGCTCATGCAGCTCAATATTAAAAACCCAAACAACCCAATCCAAAAATGGTCTGGATGGATCTAGAGACTGTCATACAGAGTGAAGTAAGTCAGAAAAAGAAGAACAAATACCATCTATTAACGTATACATGTGGAACCTAGAAAAATGGTACAGATGAACTGGTTTGCAGGGAAGAAACTGTGACACAGATGTAGAGGACAAACGTATGGAATGCGGCGGGGGGGTGAGGGTGGGGGTGTGATGAATTGGGCGATTGGGATTGACATGTATACACTGATGTGTATAAAACTGATGACTGGTAAGAACCTGCTGTATAAAAAAATAAATAAAATTCAAAAATTAAAAAAAAAAACCACCCAGAAAACGATGAACAAAATGGCCATAAGTACATACCTATCAATAATTAATTTAAATGTAAGTATACTAAATTCACCAAAGACATCAAATGGCTGAATGGATACAAAAAGAAGATCCAGTTTATATATCTGCCTATACGAGACTTACTTTTGGAGAAAGGACATTCACAGACTGAAAGTGAAGGGATAAAAAAAGGTATTCCATGCAAATGGAAATGAAAAGAAAGCTGGAGTAGATATATTCATATCAGAGAAAATAGACTTTAAAGCAAGGACTGTATAAAAGACAAAGAAGGGTGTTATATAATGATAAATAAGTCAATCCATGAAGAGGATATAACATTTATAAATGTATATGCACCCAACATAGGGGCACCAAGACACATAGCAAATATTAATGAACTTAAAGGGAGAAACTGAAAGCAATACAATAATAGTAGGGGAATTCAACACCCCATTTACATCAATGGATAGTTCATCCACACAGAAAATTAATAAGGAAACACTGGCCTTAAATGACACACTTGACTAGATAAATTTAATAGACATATACAGAACATTCCATCCAAAAGCAGTAGAATAGATATTCTTCTCAAGTGCACATGGAACATTCTCCAGGATACATTGCATGCTGGGTCACAAAAGAAGCCTCAGTAAATTTAAAACAAAAAAGAAACAATATCAGCTTCTTCAACCAAAATGGTACAAAACTAAAAATCATCCACAAGAAAAAATAAATAAACAACACAGAATGAAGCACAAAAATGTGGATATTAAACAACATGCCACTGAACAACCAATGAGTCATCTAAAAAAAATCAAAGAGAAATTTAAAAATACCTAGTGAGAAATGAAAACAGAAATACAACACACCAAAGATTAAAGGATGCAGCAGAAGCATTTCTAAGAGAAAAGTTCATAACAATACAGGTCTACTTCAAGAAACAAGAAAAATCCCAAATAAACGATCTAACTTCATACCTAAAAAAAACTAGAAATAGAAGAACAAATGAAGTCCAAAATTAGTGAAATGAAAGGAAATGATAAATATTAGAGAAGAAATAAAATAGATTAAAAAAAATAGAAAATATCAATGAAACTAAGAGCTGATTCTTTGAAAAGATAAACTAAATCAACAAACCTTTAGCTAGACTAACCAAGAAAAAAAGGAAAGCACTCAAAATAAAAATGAAAGAGGAAAAGTTATAACAGATACCACAGAAATACAAAGGACCATAAGAGACTACTACAATTACACACCAACAAATCAGAAAACCTATAAGAAATGTTTAAAGACCTAGAAATGTGCAATCTTCCAAGAATGAATCAGGAAGAAATAGAAAATCTGAATAGACTGAATACTAGTAAGGAGAGTAAGACAGTAACCAAAAATCTCCCAACAAACAAAAAGCCCAGGACCAGATGGATTCACTGGTGAATCCTATAAAACAGTCAAAGATTTAATACCTACACTTTTCAAACTCTTCAAAAACTTGAAGTGGAGGGAAACCTTCCAAACATTGTATGAATTGACATTACCTTACCTTGATAACAAAACCAGACAAGGACACCACAAGAAAAGAAAATTACAGGCCATATCCCTGATGAACATAGATACAAAAATTCTCAACAAAATATTAGTAAACTGAATCCAACAATAATTTAAAAGGATCATATATCATGATCAAGTGGAATCTATTAGAGGGATTCAAGGATGGTTTGACATCCATAAACGCAGTCAATATATCACTTAACAAAGAGAAATATAAAAATCATAAGGTCATCTCAAGAGATGCAGAAAAAGCTTTTAACAAATTTCAACATCCATTTGAGATAAAAACTCTCAACAATTCAGGTATAAAGAGAATATACCTCAACATAATAAAGGTCATATGTGAAAAGCCCACAGCTAACATCATACTCAACAGTGAAAACCTGAAAGCTTTTCCTCTAAGATCAGGAAGATGACAAGGATGCCCATTCTCACCACTTTTATTCAACATAGTATTGGAGTTCCAAGCCACAGCAATTAGACCAAAAAAAAAATCCAAATTGGAAAAAAAAAGAAGTAAAACTGTCACTATTTGCAGATGACATGATGTTGTATATATAAAACGCTAAAGACTCCACCAAAAACTGTTAGAACTAGTAAATGAATTCAGTAAAGTCACAGGATACAAAAATCAGTATAATCTGTGATATTTCTATACACTAATAACAAACTAGTAGAAAGAGATATTAAGAAAACAATCTCACAATTACATCAAATAGAATAAAATACCTAGGAATAAATTTAACCAAGGTGATAAAAAATTAATATTGCTAAAATTTGTTAAAATTTCCCTATTACCCAAAGCAATCTACAGATTCAATGCCATCCCTATCTAAATTCTAATGGCATATTTCACAGAACTAGAACAGTAATTCTAAAATTTGTATGGAAACACAAAAGACCCCAAATAGCAAAGACAATCTTAAAAAAGAACAAATCTGGCGGTATCACATTCCCTGATTTCAAACTATGATACAAAGCTATGGTAATAAAAACAAGATAGTACTAGCACAAAAACAGACACACATATCAATGGAACAGAATTGAGGGCCCAGAAATAAACGCATATATATGGACAATTAATTTATGACAAAGGAGCAAAGAACATATAATGGAGAAAGGATAGTTTTTTCAATAAATGGTGCTGAGAAAACAGGACAGCCACATGCAAAAGAATGAAACTAGACCATTATCATACACCATACATAAAATTTAAAAATGTATTAAAGACCTCAATGTAAGACCTGAAACCATAAGATTCCTAGAAGAAAACATAGGTGGTAACCCCACTGACATCAATCTTAGTGATGTTTCTGTGGATCTGACTCTGAAGGCAAGAGAAACAAAAGCAAAATAAACAAATGGTACTACTTCAAACTAAAAAGCTTCTGCACAGTGAAGGAAAATATTATCAAAATGAAAAGGCAAACTACAGAATGGGCAAAGATATTTATAAATCATATGTCCAATATGGGGTTAATATCCAAAGTATATAAAGAACTCATACAACTCAACAATTAAAAACCAACCCAAAAACCCTGTTAAAAACAGGCAGAAGCTCTGAATAAACATTTTTCCAAAGAAATTTCATACAGATGGCCAACAGGCATGTGAAAAGATCATCAGCATCACTAATTACCAGGGAAATGCAAATCAAAACCACAATGAGATACCATCTCACACCTTTTAGACAGGCTATTATCGAGAAGACAAGAAATAACGGATGTGGAAGACAATGTGGAGAAAGGGGAGCCATCATACACTGCTGGTGGGGACTGTATATTGGTACAGACACTATGGAAAACAGTATGGAGGGTCATCAAAAAAATTAAGACTAGAACTACCACATGACTAAGGTATTTACCTAAAGAATACAAAAACAGTAATTCAAAAAGATATCTGCACCCCTATGTTCATTGCAGCATTATTTACAATAGCCAAGATATGGAAACAAACCAACCCAAAAACCCTGTTAAAAACAGGCAGAAGCTCTGAATAAACATTTTTCCAAAGAAATTTCATACAGATGGCCAACAGGCATGTGAAAAGATCATCAGCATCACTAATTACCAGGGAAATGCAAATCAAAACCACAATGAGATACCATCTCACACCTTTTAGACAGGCTATTATCGAGAAGACAAGAAATAACGGATGTGGAAGACAATGTGGAGAAAGGGGAGCCATCATACACTGCTGGTGGGGACTGTATATTGGTACAGACACTATGGAAAACAGTATGGAGGGTCATCAAAAAAATTAAGACTAGAACTACCACATGACTAAGGTATTTACCTAAAGAATACAAAAACAGTAATTCAAAAAGATATCTGCACCCCTATGTTCATTGCAGCATTATTTACAATAGCCAAGATATGGAAACAAACTAAGTGTCCATCAATAGATAAATGGATAAAGAAGACGTAGTATGTATATGTATTTGTGTATATATAAACACACAAATACATATACATACACACGCGCACGTGCGCGCGCGCGCGCGCACACACACACACACACACACACACAGGCAATGGAATATTACTCAGCCATAAAAAAGAATGAAATCTTGCCATTTGTGACAACACGGATAAAGTTATTATGCTATGTGAAATAAGTCAGACAGAGAAAGACAAACACACAAACATATGATTCCACTCATATGTGGAATCTAAAAAAGCAAATTAACAAGCAAAATTTTTTTAAAAAAACTCATAGATACAGAGATTAAATTACTGGTTACCAGAGGGGAAGGGGTTGGGGCATGGGCAAAATGGGTGAAGGGGGTCAACTGCATGATGATGGACAGTAACTAGACTTGGGATGGTGATCACTTTGTAGTATATACAGTTGTCAAATTACAATGCTGTATATCCGAAACATATAATAAATAATAATATTAATAATAATAATATTATACAGAATATAGAGCTCAGGTTCACCACCTAGTGACGTTATTCTCTTGCTATGAGGTGTCCCAAAGAGAAGGCTCAAAAGAGCTAACACATTTATCAGCCGAAGTCATGCTCCTCTCCCTGAGACTAGGCCAGGACTTGGACAGCAAGAATTTTACACATATTAATAAAAGCATATCTTTCGTCTCCTGTGTCAAGTTTATCTTCCACCAGTAATAAATTTCTGCAGGAGCAGTAACTGGTGGTCACTGCTGTTGTTATTTCTACAGCCACCTTCTGCTCCTGACCAGCTATGAGCCACTTAAAATAGTTTTGATGCTCCTTTCTTGGTAACCAAATATGATCCAAAGAGCGCATGACGACAATATTATTTTTCAAAGCAAACCACATATTTAGACAACAAAGGAATGAAACATAGTATGGTCATGCAATTGAAAAACTGTAAACCCACAGAAAAACACACATGAAAGGACAAAGAAAATCTTAAGTTTTTAAGCTCTGACTTTTGTTATGCAATTTCATGTCTCAACTTTAGTCATTCAGTGACCATCCTATCATCCGCACGAGATTAAAAAATGAACTACTAGCAAACACCTGAATCACCTCAAAAATATACACATGCTTTAACCAATCAAGGACAAGGAGAAGAACAGGCTTAAAGGAGGAAGTAGAAATTCCCCTTTGATCAGAATTCAGCCCTAAAGAGACTAAAGAAAACATACTGTTTCTTTTAGGCAAAAGCATTTGAACTTTGGCCTCAAGGGCAAAGTCCTGCACCAAGGAACACCCTGAACATCTGTCTCCATCTTTTCTTTCCCCCATGCAAGTGTTGGTTACTGACACTCCAGCTCTTTCCTGGAGCCCTTCTTGCCATCTGAGACTCCAGAATAAAGGCCGATGTCCCCCAAATCATTTTAATGAAAAGTTACATCCGTTTTTATGATCATTCTGTGGCTAATTCCTCACTACATGTGTTCAAACGGATGGAAAGAAAAGAGCAACGCCCACCTCCAGATGCAGCAATTATCCCCACCACCCAGTTGAGGTTCCGCTTTGCAAGGATAACCAGAATTGTGCTGTCCCTCACTCTCAGTAGACAGCGTAGACAGAGATTAAAATGAATTCAATCCACGTTCTTTTCTGCTTGGCTGGCAGACAACCTAAGTAGACCATCATTACAAAGTGGTTCTAGAAAGTTTGTGTTAGACGTGGTCAGGGGGCTCACCACGAGGAGAACAGGGATGGCAAAAGATGGTGATGGAGTCCACAGGTAGCTGCTGTGGAAGAAGAGGGGACAGAGCGGAGGCAGGAGTGTAGAGAGGCTCGTGCTCTGAATTAAACCTTGTGTCGGATGGCCAAGGGAAAGACAGCATTAGACAGCCTCCCTCTACTCTCCTTCCCATCCCACCCCCCCCACTACCCCACCTTTAATCAAATGTATGAAGCCATCTGAAAAATATTATCAACTTTGAGGGGGTTTTTTAATGCTAAAATCATCGCCCTTATTATTAGGCATTTGCTTATTGATTCTTTCTTTTTTTTTTTTTTTTTTTTTTTTGTGGTACGCGGGCCTCTGACTGTTGTGGCCTCTCCCGTTGCGGAGCACAGGCTCCGGACGCGCAGGCTCAGCGGCCATGGCTCACGGGCCCGTCCGCTCCGCGGCATGTGGGATCCTCCCGGACCGGGGCACGAGCCCGTGTCCCCTGAATCGGCAGGCGGACTCTCAACCACTGTGC
>NC_041226.1:23790009-23797947 GCF_002837175.3 Physeter macrocephalus | reverse complement strand
GGCCTCTCCCATTGCGGAGCACAGGCTCCGGACGCGCAGGCTCAGCGGCCATGGCTCACGGGCCCAGCTGCTCCGCGGCACGTGGGATCTTCCCGGACCGGGGCACGAACCCGCCTCCCCTGCAACGGCAGGCGGACTCTCAACCACTGCGCCACCAAGGAAGCCCCTACAGGATTTTTTTTTTTTTTTTTTTACCCTACTTTTTATTACAGGAAATGTCCCAGAGTCTAAAGTACTCAAAGCTGTGGTACCAGATGTGGGAATTTAATACCTCCTGGGCTTTTATGAATCCAATTTCCCCTCCTTTTATTTTCCTTTGCTTTTTTCTTTTCTTGTCATCTTTCTTTTTCTTCTTCCCTGAAGAGGGATGAAGGGACAAAACTAAGGTGGGAATAGGGCAAGTGACCTGTGAATCAAACCGGCCAGATTTTCACAAGTCAGAGCACATTCTTTTCCTGGAATGGTCCTCAGAATAAAAGAAGAGAGTGGAAACCTCAAATTCATAAGTTTTGGTTCAATGCCATTGCTTAATGTGGAATTAAAGACGGTCTGAACAAAATAGCATCACTTGTCAATTTAAAGAGGTAAAAAAGCATTCTGTTTATTTCTTTCCGTATTTTCCAGGCCTCCTTAGACTGCAAGAATTCGCGGGGTGGTGATATCCATCTGAGTCTAGCATAGTGCTCGTGTCTCTGGCATTCAATACTCCGTCCCTTCAGTGAACATCTGGAGAGCTTGGGCAAATACGTTATCGTTTCCCATAAAGCGCCCTGAGATCAAGGGCTCTCTGGGACGGCAACAGAGTCTGAGTAAAACAAGAATTTAGTATATTCATTTGAGAAAATGAATGCTGGATGAAGAAAAAAGAAAAACACATTTTTTCACAGCAGAAATTCTTGCAGAATGTGAGATGCAGTGGGAATTTCTAGGAGAGGGGTATGGTGAGTCGTATTTCCCAAGACTTATCTGACCACTAACTCCTTGGTGTTACATGTCACTAGTCAACGTTCTATAAAACAGAAGTTGGAAAGGAAAAAATGGACCACATATTTACAATCCAATCATGCATATTTATAAAATTTTTGTCTGAATTATTTTTAAATGGCAGATGGAGGTGTGTAGAGCATCAACAAAACATAAGTGACCGGGAGAGGAGGGTGGAGAGAAAGTGTCTGCCCTTTCTTTGCTCAGTTAAGCTCCTAATGAGCTCCTGGGCACCCAGTTACCTTCCAACGCAAACCTGAGCCTCTCTCTCAGCTTTACTCATTCAATCAAGAGTAATAATCATAATAACCACTTAGTCCAGTCCTTTTGTTCTATACCTGAGAAAAGAGAGGCCCCAAAATAGGTATCTACTTTGCCTGAGGTCATTTAGTGAAAAAGTGGCAGAAGACAGAACAGAAAATCCAATATTTCAAATATCCAACATTCCCTAAAACTGTATTTACTCAATATGTACTCCAGATCTAATATAGGCTAAGATAAAGTAGAAAATCTACATCAGTATTTATTTAACTCAGATTAAAAAAACACCACTCTTGATTACGGTAAAATTTGGCTTTGGGGATAACTCAGCTAGGCCTAGGTAAACATTCTCTCTCTTGCATTATTTATGGAGAAGGCAGCCGTCTCATGTAAATATGATTCACACTGGAAATGGTGGAATCCCCTTGGCTTCTACTCTGGGAAACTAACCCCCCTCATTTCTGGGTAGGATTCCCTCCTCTGGGGAAATCTCTGGAAAAGCTCCCCTACCCTAAATTTGGGTTCCTCTCTTCCCCGCTACCCACTGGGGTGGGGAATCTTTTCCACTCTCACAATTTTACCCACCCCACGTATGCTGATAGCTCCCAAATGCATAACTGTAGTTAGCCACCCTAAATACTTCTGCAGTAAAGCAGCAAAGAGAAGAAAAGAAGGGAAAGAAAGGAAGGAGAGAAAAGGAAAGAAAGGTGGACTCTCCAGGGCTGGCCTTGCAGCAGAGAAACTGTTTCTATCCCATGGCGCATCAAATTAGGCACGGCCTCATTTTCGTCCATAAACTTGATCCTTCACTTTCGCTCCCAGTTCCAACTGTTAGTGCCAGCAGTCCTCTAGATGCCCAAACAAGAAATCTGAGATTCATTCTATATTACTCCACTGCCCTCAGAACTTACATCCAATTAAACTCCAGGGCTGGCTGCTTTTACCAACAAGATTCCAATTCTCCCTTTTAGCTTGGATAACTCAAGAAGTCTCCCCCCAGCTAGTTTGCATGCCTCTGGCCTTATTCCCACCCTCGAGCCCATCCTCTATTCAAGAAACCATTCCCCAGAGATCCTTGTAAAATACAAAACTGACTCCATCTCATCTGTGCTCAAAACCCTTCAGCAGGACCTTATCACCTACAGCCCGAATTCCCTAACGTAGGCTTCCATGCACCTCTGTCCAACAGCTAGCCTCACCATCACAGCCCCATACTCTGTGTGGTCCTGGAACTGCTCGTGGCTTCCTGCTGTGCCTGCGTTATTTCTGACCTCAGTGCTTGTTCATGCTGTTCTCACATCCTCACCTCGATTCTGCAGGATTCAGCTCAGGCACCCTCTCCTCCAGGAAGCCTTCCCTGGTTTGGGCTAGTCTAGCTATCCATTCTCAGTACTTCTGTGATAGCCTGTAACCTGCAACTGCTCTCTCACAGGGCTTCCTCAGTCTTCCTTGATGGTGTGTCTCATCCCTGAGGGCAGAAACAATGTCTTCCTCCCCTCCAGATGCCCAGTTCCTAGCACAGTGCCAATTACATAAGAGGTACCCAATAAATGTCTACTGAATGAATAAATCGAGTAACCAGCTATGACAAGCACAAACCCACTAATCCCACCTTGTCTCTGAGTTCCTCCCCACTTCCCAGAACCCGTGCCAAGTTCTAGGTAATGGCCATGGGTAATCACATCAATTTGCCATACACGAGAGATTACTCCAATGTAAACTTCACTCATTCGGCTGGCCTTTCCAAGCCAGTTTTAATTAACAAGGTTTTCTCTGTTGAGATGTTTCCCATAGAGTGTTTCCTGGACTGAATTATTCTGATGTGTGCCTCAGTTCTCTGTCACTCTCTATGGACGGAGCTTTCTACAGTAATTGACAGAGTTTACAGTTTTTTAAAAGTTCCTGTTGAAGCTATTTCTAAGCAGAATATTAGAGCCACGTGTTTTCACTCAATCATAATGCCCTTCCTCAGCCAAATTTATTTAGGCTTGGTCCCCGTCCTATTTTTTTCTTTCTTTGGGAATAATTTGAGAAAAAAAAAATCCACTCAGCCATTCTGGAGTGAGAGGAGATTTAAAATTATTAAAATATACTTTACAATGAAGCTGCAACTGCTTTTGGCTCAGAATAACCAGCATAATTCAAAAATGCATTCAAACTACATTTCAATTTAGTATCTAGCTTAAGTCTTCCTGATGAAATCACTGTCTAACCAGCTTAAAGCAAATTGAATATTTTCAAGTTAAAAAGAACTAAAGCTATCACTTCTGACTAAATGCAATCAGCATAGTATTTTAGCAGAACATCGTGATTATTATAATACATAATAATAATAAACATTTCTGCCATCAGGGTCTTTGGCACTGCAGAGAACAGAAAGGAGCTTGCCCCATGGACTTGTAATGTAAATTAAACAAGCAATATGAGTCACACAAGTTTCACAGGTTAGAGTTAATAAACATTTTATCCCAAGCAGAGAAGGAAAAGGGAAAGAAAATTAAAATCAATATTAACAGCATCAGAATTCACTTCAAACCTTATAGGAGTCATCTGTAATGTGAATATAATTTAAGAGACTTACAACATCACCAAGCCCAGTCTGATGCCCTTTGCTCCTGCCCCTACTCAGCTAACCCTTAAAAACAGCGGATTTGCATGGTTGATTCTTATACAGCCTTACACAGCCAATGGCAGACCTGCCAAGAGACACAGGACAGATTAGCTGAACTCCAGGGACCCACTCCTGTTGTATGACTCAATTTTCTCTTTTTTTCTTCCCCCACTCCTTATGACTAAGTATCCAATAACAGAAAATACACTGAACCTAGATTTATCTCATACTGTATTTATCCTTTTTTAAATTGAAGTATAGTTGACTTATAACATATTACCTTCACGTGTACAACATAGTGACTGAATATTTTTATAGATCAATTATACTCCATTTAAAGTTATTACAAAATAATGTCTATAGTTCCTTGTGCTATACAGTATATCCTTGTTGCTTATCTATTCCATACCTGCACCCCAATGTTCACAGCAGCACTGTTTACAATAGCCAAGAGATGGAAGCAACCTAAGTGTCCACCAACAGATAAATGGATGAAGAAGATGTGGGATATATGCACATGGAATATTACTCAGCCATAAGAAGAGTGAAATTTTGCCATTTGCAACAATAGGGATGGACCTAAAGAATATTATGCTTAGGGAAGTAAGTCAGAGAAAGACAAACACTCCACATTATCACTTACATATGGAATCTAAAAAATAAAACAAATGAATGTATATAACAAAATAGAACAAACAGACTCATAGACACAGAAGACAAAATAGTGGTTACCAATGGGGAGAGGGAAGCGGGGAGGGGCAAGATTGGGATATGAGATTAACAGATACACCGTGGTTATTTTTAAGTATACACCCTGAAATCCTTTTTTTTTTTTTAAAGATTTTTTGCATCAATTTTTAATTGAGATATAATTGACATAACATGATGTGAGTTTCAGGTATGCGACATGACTTGATATTTATATATGTTGTGAAATGATCAACGCAATGTCTAGTTAGCATCCATCACCATACATAGTTACAAATTTTTTTTCTTGTGATGAGGACTTTTAAGATCTACACTCTTAGCAACTTTCAAAAATGCAATGCCATATTATTAACTGTAGTCACCATGCTGTACATTACATACCCATGACTTATAACTGGAAATTTGTACATTTTGATCCCCTTCATCCATTTCTCCTACCCCCCAGCCCCCACCTCTGGCAACCATCAATCTTTTCTCTGTATCTATGAGTTTTGTTTATTGTTATATTTGTGTTTAATTCCACATTTAAGTGAGATCATATGGTATTTGTCTTTTCCTGTCTGACTTATATCACTTAGCATAATGCCCTCAAGGACCATCCATATTGTTGCATGTTGTGTAGGGTGTAAGTTTCATTTTCTGCATGTGGTTGTCCAGTTTTCCCAACACCATTTATTGAAGGGACTGTCCTTTCCTGATTATATATTCTTGGCTCCTCTGTCATAAACTAATTGACCATAAGTGTGTGGATTTATTTCTGGCCTCTCTATTCTGTTTCGTGTACCTCAATTTTTAAAAAAAGAATACTTTTTCATACATTTTTATCCTACTTGGCCACATTCTTTCTAAACTAATTTGGGTTTACTGATTCAATGATCTAGCATTGCTTCTGCTTAATGTTTAAGATTATAAAATATGTAAATTTGTAATAACAAAATTGAATCATTATTCTGACAAATATTATTTCAAAAGTAATTATATTTTGTAGTATGTCAGCTTGAAGATGATCTCCAAAATATTCAGGTAACTTAAGACCTTAAACTGATGCTAAATTCATCTAAATAATGTATATTTGTTAGATACTAAGATAATTTTTAAGAAAGATAAACACTAGAACTTCAATTACTAGGCTTAATTTTAGGTTTATTTACTTTTTGCCCCTGTATTCATATGGTAGAGGATATCCTAAGTAATATACCTTTATATATATCTATATATATATATATAGATATATATATACACTTCTTAATGAAAATATCCATTTTTGCCACTTGTAGATGATGTACTAGAAAGATGCTTTATGGATATAGAGTACTACAGAAGGTTCATGGGAAGGGAATTTTATTTGTCAGTGTCAAAGTTGGCTAACATTTGATAGGTTTATTTAAAATATTTTCAAAAAGAATTTTAGCATCAAATATTGTACTAATACAAATCTAAAGTTTTGTTTTCTTTCTGCTAAAACAACACAATTTTCTTGAACTGCTGGCCTACTCTCTTCTAATTTACATTTTTAAAATTGAGGTGATGTTCACATAACAGAAAACTAACCATTTGAAAGTGAAAATTGTAGTGCAATTTAGTTCATTCATAATGTTGTGCAACCATTACCACTATGAATTTCCAGAACATTGTCACTGACACAAAAGAAAACACATTGTCACACCCCATTTCCCTCTCCCCCCCAACTCTTGGCAACCACTAATCACTTTTCTGTAATATGGATTTGTCTTTTCTGGATATTTTATATAAATGGAATTATGTGATATGTAGTCTTTTGTGCTTGGCTTCTATTAGATTGAAGTTTTCAAGGTTCATCTATGTTGTATATCATGAATCAGTTATTTCAATCTATTTATGGCTAAATATTCTTTATAGCTGAATATGGATATACCACATATTCTTACCATTCCTCTTTGGATGAAATTTGTGATGTTTTCACCTTTGCCTATAGTAAATAGTGCTACTATGAACACTTATGTACAAGCTTTTGTTTGAATACAGGTTTCCAATTCTTTTGGCTAGATATCTAGGAGTGGAATTGCTGCGTCATGGGATAATTCTATGTTTAACTTTAGAGGAACCACCAAACTGTTTCCCACAGTGACTGATCCGTTTTACATTTCCACCAGCATTGTACAAGTGTTCCAATTTTTCTACATCCTCACTGACACATTATTTCCTGCCCTTTTTCTATATATAGCTGTCTTAGTGTATTTGAACTGGTATCTCATTGTGGTTTTGATTTGCATTTTCCTAAGGATTAGGATGTTGAGCATCTTTTCATGTGCTTTTACGCATTTGTATGTCTTCTCTGGAGAAACGTCTGTTCAAGTCCTTTGCCCATTTTTATTTTTATTTTTTTTAACATCTTATTGGACTATAATTGCTTTACAATGATGTGTTAGTTTCTGCTTTATAACAAAGTGAATCAGTTACACATATACATATGTTCCCGTATCTCTTCCCTCTTGCGTCTCCCTCCCTCCCACCATCCCTATCCCACCCCTTACTTCACTCTGTATGACAGACTCTAGGTCCATCCACCTCACTACAAATAACTCCATTTCGTTTCTTTTTATGGCTGAGTAATATTCCATTGTAAATATGTGCCACATCTTCTTTATTCATTCATCTGTGATGGACACTTAGGTTACTTCCATGTCCTGGCTACTGTAAATAGAGCTGCAATGAACATTTTGGTACATGACTCTTTTTGAATTATGGTTTTCTCAGGGTATATGCCCAGTAATGGGATTGCTGGGTCGTATGGTAGTTATAATTTTAGTTTTTTAAGGAACCTCCATACTGTTCTCCAGAGTGACTGTATCAATTTACATTCCCACCAACAGTACAGAGGGTTCCCTTTTCTCCACACCCCCTCTAGCATTTGTTGTTTGTAGATTTTTTGATGATGGCCATTCTGACCGGTGTGAGGTGATATCTCATTGTAGTTTTGATTTGCACTTCTCTAATGATTAATGATGTTGAGCATTCTTTCATGTGTTTGTTGGCAATCTGTATATCTTCTTTGGAGAAATGTCTATTTAGGTCTTCTGCCCATTTTTGGATTGGGTTGTTTGGTTTTTTGTTATTGAGCTGCATGAGTTGCTTATAAATTTTGGAGATTAATCCTTTGTCAGTTGCTTCATTTGCAACTATTTTCTCCCATTCTGAGGGTTGTCTTTTGGTCTTGTTTATGGTATCCTTTGCTGTGCAAAAGCTTTTAAGTTTCATTAGGTCCCATTTGTTTATTTTTGTTTTTATTTCCATTTCTCTAGGAGATGGGTCAAAAAGGATCTTGCTGTGATTTATGTCATAGAGTGTTCTGCCTATGTTTTCCTCTAAGAGTTTGATAGTGTCTGGACTTACAT
>NC_041226.1:23788352-23788814 GCF_002837175.3 Physeter macrocephalus | reverse complement strand
AGTGGTGAGAGTGGGCAGCCTTGTCTTGTTCCTGATCTTAGTGGAAATGGTTTCAGTTTTTCACCATTGAGGACGATGTTGGCTGTGGGTTTGTTATATATGGCCTTTATTATGTTGAGGAAAGTTCCCTCTATGCCTACTTTCTGGACGGTTTTTACCATAAATGGGTGTTGAATTTTGTCAAAAGCTGTCTCTGCATCTATTGAGATGATCATATGGTTTTTCTCCTTCAATTTGTTAATATGCTGTATCACACTGATTAATTTGCGTATATTGAAGAATCCCTTCATTCCTGGAATAAACCCCACTTGATCATGGTGTATGACCCTTTTAATGTGCTGTTGGATTCTGTTTGCTAGTATTTTATTGAGGATTTTTGCATCTATGTTCATCAGTGATATTGGCCTGTAGTTTTTTTTCTCTGTGACATCTTTGTCTGGTTTTGGTATCAGGGTGATGGTG
>NC_041226.1:23781964-23788017 GCF_002837175.3 Physeter macrocephalus | reverse complement strand
TTTTTTCTTGATGAGTCTGGCTAATGGTTTATCAATTTTGTTTATCTTCTCAAAGAACCAGCTTTTAGTTTTATTGATCTTTGTTATTGTTTCCTTCATCTCTTTTTCATTTATTTCTGATCTGATATTTATGATTTCTTTCCTTCTGCTAACTTTGGGGTTTTTTTTATTCTTCTTTCTCTAATTGCTTTAGGTGCAAGGTTAGGTTGTTTATTTGAGATGTTTCCTGTCTCTTAAGGTAGGATTGTATTGCTATAAACTTCCCTCTTAGAACTGCTTTTGCTGTATCCTATAGGTTTTGGGTCATTTTGTCTTCATTGTCATTTGTTTCTAGGTATTTTTTGTTTCCTCTTTGATTTCTTCAGTGATCACTTGGTTATTAAGTAGTGTATTGTTTAGCCTCCATGTGTTTGTATTTTTTACAGGTCTTTTCTTGTAATTGATATCTAGTCTCATAGTGTTGTGGTCGGAAAAGATACTTAATACGATTTCAATTTTCTTAAATTTACTGAGGTTTGATTTGTGACCCAAGATATGATCTATCCTGGAAAATGTTCCATGAGCACTTGAGAGAAATGTGTATTCTGTTGTTTTTGGATGGAATGTCCTATAAATATCAATTAAGTCCATCTTGTTTAATGTATCATTTAAAGCTTGTGTTTCCTTATTTATTTTCATTTTGGATGATCTGTCCATTGGTGAAAGTGGGGACTCCCTCAAATCCTTTTAACCAAAGACTATTTGAAACTGATGTATAAACAATTTAAGCTTCTAGAATACACTTCCCTTCTCATAAAATTAATTATATCTTCTACCAAGTCATTGAAACACACATGCCAAATAAGGATTAAGGCCCAATCAGCCCCTTACCACTTAAAAAAATCAATTAGTTTCCAAATGCTCAGTACTGAAGAACCAATACCAAAAACAGTATCCTTAAAAAAAAAGACAATGGGCTAGTAGGTGAAAGAATAATAAGATATATTCCTCTCAAATCTTGCTCCAAGATTTTCTTAAATGAAAATCCCCACAAGAATTAAGTCGGTAAATTCCAGAAGTTGAGCATGGTTCGGGCAGCACTGTCTATTGATGTTTTTGGTTTACTGTCCCTCAGCACTCACTGGATTCTCTCTGGCCTTTCGGTCCACCCCAGGAAAGCAAGACAAAACAAGTTCTCTACCTGTCCATCAGACTGCTCTGGATGTGGCAGAGGCCAGGCTGCACACGGTGACAGCTCACATCACTGACACAAATTACAGCTAATTGCACAGGGCCCACGCACAGCATAAAAGACAGCTCACATCCAAGAGACTAAGCCAGTCACAAGAGACACCTCACTATTAACCAGTCCCTTCCTGGAACCTCCCTCCATACCTAGTGGTAGAGGGTAAACCTCTCTCCAGGATATACCTTCAGACTTGGATGATCAGACCGCATCCTCCAGAAGAAGTTAATGTATCATGGGGGAATGGGGAACAAAAATATAAGGATTTCATGTACCCTAAATAATCTTATACCATTCTTACAGGGGAACAATAACATATATACATATATATATATATATATATACACACACACACACACATACAGATACACATACATATATATATAGAACATATATATATACACACAGATATATATATGCGTGTGCGTGTGTGTGTGCGTGTGCGTGTGTATTATAACACTGTATTTTATATAATGGTACATTTTCTCTTCTGTAGCAAGATAAAAGACCAGATAGTAATTGGTATGTGAAAGGTCCAGTAACTGCTTTTGAAGAACACCATCGGCTCAGTTACTTCCCACACAAAGAACTGAAGGATAATAACCTCTATGCACAAACGAATCTTGGCCTTTACAAACATGTCAGAAGCATCAAAAGGCATTAGCGTAAGCCACATCTAACGTGGTGATTTATCCTTGGACTTTGTCTGAATGTTCCGAAGTAAAACAGAGACCCAGTCTTTCAATACACCAAAAGCACTGTCCTTTGAAAAAGCTTTTTTCATCTTTCTTTGTACCAGAGACTTGTCTTCCAAATAACATTGTTCAGATTGCTGATCTGCAGGTTCAACCCCTCACCAAGAGGCTCTCTGCATCTTAGACATGGAAAAAAGCTTTAGCGTTATTCTGGGGTGAACTGTGTCCCCCAAAATGGTATGTTGAAGCCTAATCTCTAGTATTTGTGGATCCAACCTTATTTGGAAATAGTCTTTGAAGATGTAATCAAGTTAAGATGAGACCATTAGGGTGAGCCCGAATCCAATATGACTGGCATCTTTATAGGAAGAAGAGAACAGATGCTGACACACAAGGGCCATGTGATGACCAAGCCAGAGACTGAAGTGCCATAGCACGAGCCAAGGAGGCCAAGGACTGCCTTCCACCGTTGCCAGCAAACCACCAGAAACTAGGGAGAGGCAAGGAAGGATTCCCCCCTATAGGCGTCAGGGGGAGCATGGCCCTGCTAATACCTCAATTTCAGACTTCTGGCCTCCAGAACTATGAAACAACAAATTTGTGTTGATTTAAGCTACCCTGTTTGTGGTACTTTATTATAGCAGCCCTTGGATACTAATACAAGGGGCACCTCTTCCATCCTTTTACCTTGCAGCAGGACTTCATGAAAACTTCCCTGATTGTTTGGATGGGGGCTAAGTCAAGCCCATAGAGGCCCCCTCCATAACCCATGCAAATAGATAAGATCCCCTGACAGCAGAAGTTCTTACCTGTAACCAAAAGAGAAACGAAAGTGTTGCTGCAATCTGCCACCTTCAAACTTGAAAATATCTTTGGAAACTGCTGAGGTCACCCTGCCTTCCTTTCCCTAAGGGACTCATCCTGGAGAAGGCAATAAGGCAGATCCAGAAGAGCCAGCAATCAACTTCTGACCTGTCATTTGCCTTTCAGAACACCCAGATGTAAAGAGCCTTTAGTAACTTGATGTTTTAACGTCTGTAGGTATGGGTGCATAGAGGATGACAGCTCTGGATTATTTAATGAGGTCACAGCATGTACTACTAGCAACTGAGAAAATTGAGCATTCCTGTTGAAGAGATGGTAATAAAGAGGGATGTAAAGGAGAATCCAGTTTGCTTTGTTTGGAACAAAGGTATGTGGGATATAGTCCCAAAGACAGAGGACAGCTCTGGAGACACAGAATCAGAGAACTTACTATGAGAACCAGTCATATTTTTAGAGATCGCATACCATAATTTTACAGATGAGAAAAACCAGGCTCAAGATACATTTTTAGGACTTCACTGCCAACCGCATCCTAGGCAGGCCTTCTACCAGACTGCTGTCTGTCTGCTTCTCAGTCTCCAAAGGGGAGGGTGATGGTGCCTGTTTATAACGTGCTTTTAGACGCCCCAGCTAAAGCCAATTTTGTGCCAGCACAAAAACAACCAAACAAAAAACCCTAATGTTTTAAAATGGAAAATGGGTTTGGGAAAATGGGGGACACATTCCTATGCCATAAAAAGTTAATCAAAATTCTCAGTGTTTAAACATATCAGAAAGCATGACATTTAAGGTAACAATCTAGGAAACTGGGCCTTTAAAGATCACAATTACAACCTGGCTTTTCTGAACAGACATAAAAAAAATTCCTCTCTGCTATATATAAAAACAAAACAATAATGTAATCAATAAAACACATTATAGTATTTACCAAACTGAAACAAGCAATAAAATTTATTACCACTCATTTTCAACCACACAAAGTACTTGTAGGATCGTGAAGTATGAAAAGAAGAAGGCAAATGGGGAGCAAAAATGAAATGTGAAAGGTAAAAGGCCACAGAGAAAAACAATTCGAAACCTAAGGACAGTTAACACACATAGATCTCATCACTCCAGAAGGCTGTTCAAGGTTAAGACTTCAAACAACGCAGATCTTCCATTTAGTACTGACCGCAGCATGGACAATGATGGGAAGAATCCTTGCTTTCTCAGACTTCCCGCAAAAGTACAGCATTATAGAAGGTAAAGTGAACAACAGAGAATGATGATCAAAACCCGTTTTCAGGACTAACTACTTCCATTTTCCTCCTTTTATTGATTTTTTTTAAAACCTACTTTGCACTCTCTCAGGCAGCTTGGTTGCAGGGCACATCGTTTAATGTACCTTATTGATTGAATCGTACACATTTATACTTGTGTAGAAACTTTTGCTACAGTGCGTTTATTGATCTTTTAATTATTAACGGAGGCCAGAAAACCTGAACGGCTTTATTGTAAATATTTTTTATTTTCTCAACTTACGGCAAGAAAATTATCAAAACTGTTCAGCAAATGAAGCATCGTGCTTTGCTTATTCCCTCTAGTCAACGGGTTATGTCTCAGGTGTGCTGTCAGTAAGAATTTTTTTTCTAAAGTCAGGATTACATCAGACTGAACGACTCATTTGGATGAAAATGTCTTTTATGTTTTCAGTTTCTGGCAAAGTTGCCACAAGGTAAAGAGCCTGTGCTAATGTTTACAAACTGTAATTCTGGGTGATGTCCTTGGCCAGTAAGATCGGTGCTG
This sequence comes from Physeter macrocephalus, assembly GCF_002837175.3. Classification (NCBI taxonomy): domain Eukaryota; kingdom Metazoa; phylum Chordata; class Mammalia; order Artiodactyla; family Physeteridae; genus Physeter; species Physeter macrocephalus. The sequence continues at coordinate 23,783,487 of NC_041226.1, read as the reverse complement.
GGGAAGAGCTCCCATCTATCTGGAATAGTTCAGGAAAGCTCTGAAGCAAATTGAAGAGCCTTGCATGCTCAGAAACAGGAAGGGGGCATGGAAGTGAGGCGTACCTGTCAGCCTATTCAGGCCTTCACTGCTGCTGACAAATGCAAAGGTTTCCCGGAGATCCAGACCAACGTTTGCTTGAGGAAACCTGCATCAGTCACTAGGCCAGTGCCCAGGCTGTCTGGTAATTACTACAAATACTTCAAGATACGTAGCCCCTCTATTAATCTTCATGACCCAACTACACAAGTTATATGCCTCACCCAGAAAGCATAGTTAATGCATTTACATACCATGAGTGCAAAGCAGGATAACATACTCAACAAGGAAGCAGACGAGGCCTGACCTTCCAGAAAGGACCACCTGATTTTTTCTTTTTTTCTTTTTTTTTTTTTTTTTTTTGCAGTACGCGGGCCTCTCACTGCCGTGGCCTCTCCCATTGCGGAGCACAGGCTCCGGACGCGCAGGCTCAGCGGCCATGGCTCACGGACCCAGCCGCTCCGCGGCATGTGGGATCTTCCCGGACGGGGTCACGAACCCGCGTCCCCTGCATCGGCAGGCAGACTCTCAACCACTGCACCACCAGGGAAGCCCAGGACCACCTGATTTAAGGTCTGGTATCCACAAACATAAATGTTATCAAGCAAATCATAATTTGTGAATATCATGAATATACCTTGACTTTTATTATTTAAAATTCACGTATAGCTAATCTGCCAATCACACAGAACACACAACGGGGCCCTTACACAGCAAACGTAACTAAAACTGTGGGATCTAATTCTTATGCTGCTCCACTTCCCACACGGGGGACCAGACTCACTTGAACCAATTCTGATAGGAGAACAGGGGCTATGATTTTAAGCCATTTTTCTCCTTTTTTTTTTTTCTGTAGATTTCTTACTTTAAATTAAACCTAAATTCATAACCGTCACTAGTTTCCTTGAAAATCTTCAGTATTTTAAATGAAAACGTGTAGGAAAATATTATTAATAAGATGGTGTTTTCCAAATACTATTATAAAGCATTGGGAATGCCATATTATTTATTTTACAACATGAATACTTTCAAAAGCCCTTTTACCCAGGCTCAAAGAGCACACAGTATATGATACAACCTAGAGGAAAGTAATTTTATAAATCAGGCCATAGTTTTTTAGATATAAAGGTCTTTAATCAGTTTTTCAACATAACCAAACGTAGTTATACAGTCAAGTATAAGGCAAACAATCCAGTAATTTCAGGAAAAGCTTTGTGTGACGGTAAGTGAAAAAGAAAAAATATCCGACACCAAAAACATCTATTCTATGGTTAACTGCCTTTCTCTAGTGTCATATATAGAATTACAATGGAATTAGTTCTTAAGTTATCAATTAAAAAGATTAATTGGTAGGGGCTTCCCTGGTGGCGCAGTGGTTGAGAGTCCGCCTGCCGATGCAGGGGATACCGGTTCGTGCCCCCGTCCGGGAGGATCCCACATGCCGC
>NC_041226.1:23765603-23781861 GCF_002837175.3 Physeter macrocephalus | reverse complement strand
CCTGCGCGTCCGGAGCCTGTGCTCCGCAACGGGAGAGGCCACAACAGTGAGAGGCCCGCATACCAAAAAAAAAAAAAAAAAAAAAAAGATTAATTGGTAAAGATACATTAGTCCGCTGTATTTAAATGGTCCATCTCTCATCCACATTTAAATAGAAACAATGCTTTCATTTGCTACTTTTCAAAGCGAAGTGCCTTCCAAATAATAATCCTTTAATTGCATATCGTTAGAGATGTTTAAAAAAATAGTAGTTAATATCTAACAGGCATACCAAGATGGCAATTGATTCCTTTTGCGTTATGTTTGCTCAGTTCCTTTTCATGATACCTGACCGTAACAAGCATCTGAAGCATAGATGAATGATTTTTGCCTCAAAAACTCAGAAATCATCTCATTTATTCATACTAGATTTGCTAATCAGTAACTCAATTCTTATGAAGGCCCAATATTCCACCCTAATTAAAGCTGTAAAAGAAGAGGCACTGCCTTTAACCCAACCCTTTTCTGCTCTGGGAGCCCTTCCATGCCATTTCCTCTCCGAACCTTCTCAACCAGCACCCAAGAACTTAACCCTCCACCATTCATGACTTAATGGGGTTGCCTCTTTTTTTTTTCTTTTTTCTTTTTTTTTTTTTTTTTTTTTTACATTTTGGCCATGCCGCAAGGCTTGTGGGATCTTTGTTTGCCACCAGGGACTGAACCCGCGTCCCCTGTGGTGGAAGCGCAGAGTCTTAAATCACTGGACCACCAGGGAAGTCCCAGGGTTGCCTCTTTATGGATGGTATCCCCAACTTTGACCAATCTGCAAAGGTACATTTTTTTTTTAATCTATCCTTTCTCCCCTTTCTTCTGCTACTGTTTCCTAGGTTCCAACCATCTAATCAGATTGATACCAATTGTTCACTAACAATCTTATACGGATTTGTTCATTCAACAAATACCCACTGAGCACCAGCTATATTTCAGCACTCTTCTAGGTGCTGAGGATGTATTTGTAGACCATATCAGACCAAAATTCTTGCCTTCATAAGAGGCTAACGCAATACATAAACTAATTAATTGATAATATATATGTATGTATATATGTACATGTATATATTCTGTTAGTTCTAAGAGAAATAAAGAAAAATAACATAAGAGAAGAGCTGCTGTGGTGGGGTTGCCTTTTAAATAAAATGGTTAGATAGGTGATAGCTGGATAAAGGCCTGAAGAAAGTGAGAAAGTCTTGCGGATAGATATGCGGGAAAGCATTCTGGGCAGAGGACACAGCAGATTCTTAAGTAGTGAGTCTAACATTTCTGAGACACAGAAACAAGGCCAATGTGTCTACAGTGGGGTAAATGAGGCAAAGTGCAGTGAGTATTCGAGGTACCACGGACCACTGTAAAGACTTTGCTTTTACTCTGAATGAGAAGGGAAGCTACTGGAGGGTTTTGAACACAGAAGTAATATCCCTTTTTAGTTTTAAAACATCTGTACTGAGATACAATTGACACACCATACATTCATCCATTTACAAAGTGTACGATTCAGTGGTCTTTAGTATATTCACAGAATTGTGCAACCGTCACCACAATCAACTTTAGAACATTTTTATCACTCCAAAAAGAAACCCCAGGGCTTCCCTGGTGGCGCAGTGGTTGCGCGTCCGCCTGCCGATGCGGGGGAACCGGGTTCGCGCCCCGGTCTGGGAGGATCCCGCGTGCCGCGGAGCGGCTGGGCCCGTGAGCCATGGCCGCTGGGCCTGCGCGTCCGGAGCCTGTGCTCTGCAACGGGAGAGGCCGCGACAGTGAGAGGCCCGCATACCACAAAAAAAAAAAAAAAAAAAGAAAAAAAAAAAGAAACCCCACACCTCTCAGCAATCACTCCCCACCCCCCAAACTCCTAGTCCTGTCTCCATAGCTTTGCCTTTCCAGGACATTTCATATAAACTGCATCATGCAATATGTGGTCTTTTGTGACTGGCTTCTTACACTTAGTATAATGTTTTCAAGGTTCATTCTTGTTGTATCATGTACTAGTACGTCATTTCTTTTTACTGCTGAATAACATTCCATTGTATGGATATAGCATACTTGGTTTATCCAGTTATCGGCTGATGGACATTTGGGTTGCTTCCACTTGCTAGCTGTTATAAATAATGCTTTTATGAACATCTGTATACCAGTTTTTGTACAGACATGCATTTTCAATTATCTTGGGTAAATACCTGGAAGTATGCTTGCTGGGTCATATGGTAACTCTATGTTTAACCTTCTGAGGAACTGCCAAGCTATTTTCCAAAGTGGTTGAATCTTTTTACATTCTATCAGCAGTGTGTAAGGGTTCCAGCTTCTCCATATCCTCAACCCTTGTAATTTTATCTGTCTTTTTGATCGTAGGCATCTAAGCTGGTATGAAGCAGCACCTCACTGTGGTTTTGATTTGCATTTCATAGATGGCTAATATTATTGAGCAGCTTTTTGTTCTTATTGATCATTTGTACATCTTCTTTGGAGAAATGCCTGTTCAGATCCTCTGCTCGTTTTTTAATAGGGCATGTATTTTTATTACTGAGTTGTAAGAGTTCACTACATATCCTAGATACAAGTCCCTTATCAGATATATGGTTTGCAAATATTTTCTACCATTTTGTGGGTTGTTGTTTCACTTTTTCATGATTTGCTGTAAAACACTAAAGTTTTTAATTTTGATGAAGTCCAAGTTATCTATTTTTTTCTTTTGCTTTCTTGTGCTTTTGCTGTTGTATCTCAGAAACTCTTGCTTAATCCAAGATCATGAAGTTTTATAGCCATGTCTCCTTCTCAGAGTTTTATAATTTTAGCTCTTATATTTAGGTCTTTAATCCATTGTGAAATAATTTTTGTATATGGTATGAGAGAAGGGGGTCTAACTTTATTCTTTTACATGTAGAAATCAAGTTGTTTCAGCATCTACTTGGAAAGGACTATTCTTTCTCCGCTGAATTATTGGCTCCCTTGTCCAACTAAATTACATTTTAACAGGATCTGTCTAACAGGCTTTGTCTGTTGCCCTTAAATGGGCAAGGGGAGAAGCACAGAGACCAGTTAGGAGGCCACTGTCATAAACCAGGTAAGAGATGCTGGTGGCTCAACCAGGAGGGCGACAATGGAAATGCTAAGAAGTGGTCAAATTTGGATATGCTTTGAAAATTGAGCTGATGAGACCTGCTTAGAGATTGGATATGGGTGTGAGAGGAAGAGAGGACTTGAAGTTGACTCCAATATTTTTGGTCATGATGTCACACAGACTACAATTTTGGCTTGGAGAAGAGTGACATGATCACCTGGGCTACTGTATTAAAAACAGATGGGGGCTTCCCTGGTGGCGCAGTGGTTGCGCGTCCGCCTGCCGATGCAGGGGAACAGGGTTCGCGCCCCGGTCCGGGAAGATCCCACATGCCACGGAGAGGCTGGGCCCGTGAGCCATGGCCGCTGGGCCTGCGCGTCCGGAGCCTGTGCTCCGCAACGGGAGAAGCCACAGCAGAGGGAGGCCCGCGTACCACCAAAAAAAAAAAAAAAAAAAAAAACCAGATGGTAGGGGGATGAGGATGAGGGCAGAGCGACCATTCAGAAGGCTACTGTGACAATCCCTCTTTGGAGATTTATCTGAATTGTCATTAGTCCTTCTTAGAAGCACGATGACCAACCTCGAACAAATTAATTGTGAGCACTACAAATCTCACCACAGGTCAATCGAGAAGATATTACAGGCTAGACGGGATTTTAGACATCCTTCAAATCATACTCCTCCAGAAGGTATTCACTGGAAGACAAGAGAATCTCATTTCCTATTAACTCAGAAAGTCTTTCAAGCAGCTCTTGTAGCAGACTTTCTAATAGGTCCAGCCCAGGGGGTTCTCAGGCATAAATCTTCAAGTTCTCTGAAAACCCTTGAGAAGATGGTCAAGGCACAACTCAAATAGCTCATACCACTGCACTGGGAAAAAGCACTGCACCTCTAGTGTTCCTTAAAGAGACTTAATCTTCCTCCCCTGGCCTCAGAAGAGGCAGGTGAAGCAGGATAAGGACTGTAGCACGCAGGGAGGGAACAGAAGCATTTAAGCTGTCTCATTCTTCATTAAAAAAAGGCGATTTTCTTCTGGATTTAGCAACTTTCCACTCCCTTCTATCCTAGACAAGATTTCCGTTTCAGTGAAAACCTACTGAGTCCACAAGGCACACAGAATAGCTAGGGCTCCCTTCAAGAGAAAGCAGGAGGCTCGGAGTCTTCTCCGAAAACTGGCTCTAGGCAACCTTGAACTAGTTCCGAGAACATGGTATACAGACAGACAAAAGGAGTCTCAGCTCAAGACCCTAACAGGCCTCTCAAGTCATTTTTTGTCAGTGAAGCAACAGCTGATGAGGAAGCACTGCCTCTCAGCACTAGAGATATTCAGAGGAAAGCAGGCCAGGGTACCATGTCAAGGATTTCCAAGGCACACAGAGGAAAATGTAAATCTGTCCCCGGGGCCTAGAGACCAGACAAAGACCAAATGGAATCCTAGAGTAGGTTGTTGAGCTGTTACGTGTAGAGGAATGGAAGGCATCTGATGAACCACTCTAAGACTGACATTAAAACACACAAGCCAGGGCTTCCCTGGTGGCGCAGTGGTTAAGAATCTGCCTGCCAATGCAGGGGACACGGGATTGAGCCCTGGTCCGGGAAGATCCCACATGCCACGGAGCAACTAAGCCCGTATGCCACAACGACTGAGCCTGCGCTCTAGAGCCCGTGAGCCACAACTACTGAGCCCACGAGCCACAAGTACTGAAGCCCGCGCACCTAGAGCCCGTGCTCTGCAACAAGAGAAGCCACCGCAATGAGAAGCCCGCGCACCACCACGAAGAGCAGCCCCCGCTCGCCGCAACTAGCGAAAGCCCGCGCGCAGCAACAAAGACCCAACACAGCCAAAAACAAATAAATAAATAAATACATTTAAAAACAAACAACCCAAATGTAAATACGAGGACTATTTGCTTCAATTAAGTCTAAGCTACAGGAGTGTGAACTTTCATATCTTCTCAGTGTACAGCTCTGCCAGTGCTTTCCCCATTATTAAAGTGTGTTTATACCGGGTTTGGCTTTTCATCTATTAGAGACAAATTACATCTTGCCAACAGCACTACAGAGGCCTAAACACAATAAATGCTCCACTGACCTTGAACCCAAGCTAAAGCAGTCATTCTCCTTGGTGCTGAACTGCCTAAATAATGCACTGCAAAAATGGCTATGAATATAAATTACATCTACAATGCATCTAAGCATCCATGGATTACCAAGAGGGTACACGTTTTTCCAGAAGGCAGTGTTTGTAGAGGCACTTTGATGTAGGCAAAATTCTTAGGGAGATAACTGGGAAGGCACTCCCTGGCAGAGGATGACCATGTGTTTATTGAGCACTAAGAGTGTGCTGGAGCTTGAGTCCCACAAAGGAGGTGGCAAGGCTGCAGCAGCCTCTGGTCAGAAGGTTTCACAAGGGTAGAGGAAGAAGAAGCTGCTTAACAAAGGACGTGCAAGAAAAAGAGATAACTGCAATAGAAAGCTCAAAGTGGCGAAGCATCATGAGACAGGTAACAGAAAGCAAGAGTACAAGAAGACAAAAGCATCAACCAGAATGTCAATACCATGGAAAATGGCACTTCCATTAGAACCACCAAGAAAATGTATCAACATGGAAAAGTGTTTATAACATAAAGTTAAATGAAAAAAGATATCAAACGATGAATGCAAGACATAAAATCATGTACACAAAAGGCTGAAATCTGGAAGGGAATGTAGAAAACTCAAAACCACCAGATGAGCGTGGTAGAATTATGGACAGATCAGTTTTCTTTCAAAATTTCCTTTAACCTTATGGTAAAGACACGTGTACACACACACCATATTTTTAAAGGCAATTAGAGTATATGTAAATATTCACTGCAGCTCTGTGATGGTTTAACAAATGGGAAACAATTCAAATATCTGTCTACAAGGGACAGATCAAATAAATTCTGGGCATATATAGAAAATGACTTCCTATATCACTTTAAAAATTGAGGTATATCTATTTGTACTGGCATGAAGCTATGTCTATGACACATGGCCAAGTAAAATTTTTAAAAGGCAAGACACAGAAAAACATGCATGGTATAAAAATATTTTTATGAAAATAAATAGCTACAACAGTATTTGTTGGTATATACACAGGAAAGAAACAGTGTGGAGTAATAGACAAATGGAGGGGCAATTATGGGATTGGATGCTTTCATTTCCTACATTAATGTATTTCTGTAATGCGTGAATTTTGTACAATATAAACATATTACATGTGTCACTGGAAAAACTTCTTAAAGAGTGAAAATTGAATCAAAAAATTTTAAAGCAGCTAGTATATGTGAACAAACTTTAGAAGTGTATCCTAGGGTAACAGGGGTAAAACATAAGAGGAGCTTTGAAAAACAGAGGGTGGATAGGGCTAGGGCAGGGCAGGGTATAGACAGGCAGTGTAACTAAGGGAATGAAAAGCGCAGTCATGCTGAGCTCTAACCTGGGCAATAGCTAACCAATCACCCTGAGCTGAAGGGCAGAAGAAATGAGAAAACCATCCGAATCTCAAAGGAGAAGGTATTTCACAGGGTACAAAGGACCACTGTCCATCCACAGAGTTCTGAGAAAAAGTGACAGGGAATTTCTGAAAGGCAGAAGAGAGGAGGTGGGTGGCAAAAACATGGAAAAACAAGGTTGAGAATGAATGGGTAACAGTGACTAAAACAGCACAAAAGAAAGATAAGAGGCAAGTAAACAGAATTTATGAGGGGACTCATAACATACGGCTGATTTACCAAAAGCCAGTCAAGCACAAAGTAAGCTGGCTCCAAACCCATTAACCTGAAATCTACTTTCTTGCTTCCAAAAAGCAATCAGAACTGCAAAATGCAGTTTGTCTTCCCTTAACAAGTCCAGCAAATTGCAGTTGAAAATCGCTGCTCCTATATATCCTGTTAGTCTGTGTCACCATGTCCCAGATGTTCCTGGGAATTGGAACAGCTAATTTGTTCAGTTACCAAGCCCTGCCGTCCAGTTCAGCAGGCTAGGAGAGCTGCCAAGAGTAAATGGTACCCCCTCAGTATAAATAGTAAAACGATCGGCTCTACCACTCACAGGCACATCTAAACCACTACGTGCCTCAGGTCCCTAGTCTGAAAAATGGGTACAATTTCAAAGAACTGTGAGATTCAAAGGACAGACGAATAACTCAGTGCCTTGGACATCATACAACACTTAAATGTTTCTGAATGAACAAATGAACCAATGTAGTTTGGTGCTATATGTACTTTTTTTTTTTTTAAGTAGAGCTTATTTATTTATTTATTTATTTATTTATTTATTTATTTATTTATGGCTGTGTTGGGTCTCTGTTGCTGCACACAGGCTTTCTCTAGTTGTGGCAAGTGGAGGCTACTCTTCGTTGCAGTGCATGGGCTTCTCATTTTGGTGGCTTCTCTTGCTGCGGAGCACAGGCTCTAGGCACGAGGGCTTCAGTAGTTGTGGCATGCAGGCTCAGTAGTTGTGGCTCACGGGCTCTAGAGCACAGGCTCAGTAGTTGTGGCACGTGGGTTTAGTTGCTCCGTGGCATGTGGGATCTTCCTGGACCAGGGATCAAACCCGTGTCCCCTGCATTGGCAGGCGGATTCTTAACTACGGCACCACCAGGGAAGCCCCTATATGTACTATTACTGTGCATGAAACAAAGGTATGGGAAAGGGTAAAATTCTAGTGAATTCTATCTTCCTGCAGTAAGAGCAAGTAACTTCCTTCTAACATCAAAGTCTCCCATTTACTGCTTCTACTACCGTTACTGCCCTTCCTGGGCATCTGTAACACATCCTCAATGTTGAAAGTGTATTTCTGTGCTTTTTGCCTTTTCTCTTTAGAATTATAAGATCTAAGATGGTGAGGGATGCTGACTTCAGACTTCATGAGCAGGCAAATAACCAACTAACACTATAAAGCCACGCAGAGAGAACCTTCTGGGGCCAACCTCTATGTGGTGGTAGTGAAGGGGATCCCAGATCCTTTGGTGAGGTAAAACAGTTTTGAGCATCTAGATGTGCACAGCACATCGAATGGGATACCTCTTACTTGAAGCGCATTAAGATGAAGCAATACCCTCTTGGCTAGAGTTTGTTCATCTAGGTCCATGAATACCAAAGGGACCCATGGATGGAATTTATGGAGGTACTTACACTCAGATGGGAAAAAAGTTAGATCTTTATTTTTACCAGTATCTAACTGAAATTTAGCATTTGCTTCAATTATGAATTTAGGCAACAAATCATGGTAGCATTAAGCAGTACTTGTACATCTGTCACCGACAGAAGCCACCGATATTTTCATATTTCACGGTAATTGATGCTAATATTTCAAAATATCATAGATGTTTATAACCAGCTTGAAATTACAGTGGTTATTATACCCATTGCCAGATCAAATATAATGGGTTAATCAAGGAGCACATGTATTACTACATAACAAATTTGATTTAATACTTTGATAACTATAATTAATATCATTGGTTCCTTATAATTCTATGTATTTTATCTTATGCATTCACGTACTTTGCTCTGAGAAGTAGGACATGAACTCTACCAGACTATCAAAGATGTCCATGACACTAAAAAAGGTTAAAAAGCCCTGCTCTAGATTATACTGTCCAACAATTGAAAGCACTGTGCAGGCTTGAAACACTTTTAAATGTGAAGGTGAAAACGTCTGAGAATCTGCAATTATCCTGAGATGTATGAGTTGCTTATATTGACCAAAAAGTTCAAAATTAATAACATGACTTACATAATAGAGCAGCCTATGCATGAGCCAGTCCAATTTGAGTTTTTTGGTTTTTCAGTGAATTCTTTTTCTTAAACCAGATTGCATAAGGATTTTTGTTATTTGCATTGAAACAATCCCACCTGTTTATTGAACTTTATGGAGCTTTTTAAAATTTTTTTTGCGGTACGCGGGCCTCTCACTGTTGTGGCCTCTCCCGTTGCGGAGCACAGGCTCCGGACGCGCAGGCTCAGCGGCCATGGCTCACGGGTCCAGCCGCTCCGCGGCACGTGGGATCTTCCCAGACCGGGGCACGAACCCTCGTCCCCTGCATCGGCAGGCGGATTCTCAACCACTGCGCCACCAGGGAAGCCCTAATTTGAGTTTTTATAATCTTTTCCCACTGGGTTAAAAACACAAGCATCTGAGTCAAGAACTTGGCTTTGAATCCTATCTCAAATTTACTGTCTGGCCTTGGGCAAGCTAGTAAACCTCTCTAAGCTTCATTCTTTTTCCTCATCTATAAAATGTGAACGATAATACCTGCCTCAAAGCATTACTAAGAGGATAAAATAATACATGCACGGCTTCCCTGGTGGCGCAGTGGTTGAGAGTCCGCCTGCCGATGCAGGGGACGCGGGTTCGTGCCCCGGTCGGGGAGGATCCCACGTGCCGCGGAGCGGCTGGGCCCGTGAGCCATGGCCGCTGAGCCTGTGCGTCCGGAGCCTGTGCTCCGCAACGGGAGAGGCCACAACAGTGAGAGGCCCGCGTACCACAAAAAAAAAAATAATAATAATACATGCAAAACACTAAATAATACATGCAAAGTACTTAGCACAGCACCTGATATAGTAAGTACTCAGTAAATTGTAGCACTATCACTTCTTTACCTTAGTCATTAACGGCATTTGAATTATAACTTACATTGAGTCTTTAAGATGATTTCTTTAAAAGGTTATATAATCAAGAGGCAATATAATACACTGCCTCAGAACACAGACTCTAAAGACAGACTGCCTGGGTTTGAACTTTCCTCCACCACTTACAATCTGTGTAACTCTAAGTTCCTCAATTTTTTGAGATTGAGTTTCTAGATCTGTAACATAGGGAAAATAATCATATCTACCTCACAGGGTTGTTATAAGGGTCAAGTTATAGCCATATGTGAAGCACACTAAAAAGTGCCAGGCAAACAGTAAATACTTGGTAATCATCAGCTATTATTATCAACATCATCATCAATAGTTATTATATAATGGTTTCTCATCAGGTTACACAGAACTCTTTCTTCTTCCTTTCATGTGAATTTTAGTGATGACTTATCATAAATGAAGTGGAGTCAGTCCCATTTAAATGAAATTATTTACATGAATATATTTGGGCATTAATAAGAACAAGGCAGGGAGGAAAGTCAGCTACAATAATTTCCTAGGAGGGATTAGAAAGACCCCACTTCCCATGGCTTTGCAACTAAGTCAAAGCTTACACAAGGATTCTTTACATTTTGAAAGAAACGCTTCTTTCATGGCAACCGATCTGTGTCATAAACGGACAAACACAGCTATGTTTTTGTACCTTTAAACAGGTGCAGAGAGTGGCCTCTGTGGACCAGGCTGGAGCTCACCTTGGAGAAAGGAGCCATGGAAATGCTGGGCTCAGTGACAACAGCAAGGGCCACGTCAGCATCACGGGAGCAGAGACGCACCTGTTTCCCAGCAGGGGACCGGCCTTGCTCCTCAGCTGGCAATTAGTAGGGTTTGGCTTAATTTAAAACCTACACAAACCACGGATCTCTGAGAATGTGACTGACGTTATTTTTTTAACTAAGAGTAACAGTAAAAACAATCACGATAATAACAAACACACTCACTTCTCCCCATCTTTTAAGGTAGCTGAGTAATTAGTCACTCAGCAATTAACCATCACAGCAAAATTATGAAACAAGTGAAACTATTCTCACCATCATTTTATTTTATTGATTTTTACCCCTGAGCTTTAAGAATTCAGGGTTCTTTGCTGAATATAATATTAACCCTCCCAGCAAGACACTGAATAGTAAAATCAAATGATGAGGGACTTCCCTGGTGGCACAGTGGTTAAGAATCCGCCTGCTAATGCAGGGGACACGGGTTCGAGCCCTGGTCCAGGAAGATCCCACAGGCCACGGACAAACTAAGCCCACGCGCCAGTGGCACAGTGGTTAAGAATCCGCCTGCCAGTGCAGGGGACATGGGTTTGATCCCTGGCCTGCGAAGATCCCACATGCCACAGAGCAACTAAGCCCACGCGCCAGAACTACTGAGCCTGAGCGCTAGAGCCCGTGTGCCACAACTACTGAAGCCCGCATGCCTAGAGCCTATGCTCTGCAACAAGAGAAGCCACTGCAATGAGAAGCCCGCGCACCGCAACAAAGAGCAGCCCCCGCTCGCCCCAACTAAAGAAAAAGCCCACGCGCAAAAACAAAGACCCAATGCAGCCATAAATAAATAAATAAATTTATCTTTAAAAAATAAATAAAATGATGATACATACCCCAATAATTCTAATATACTATAAAATCAATGCTCATCACTATTCCCGGTACTCAACAAAATGCAAGTACCAGATCTGCTTTTTTAAAAAAAACTATTAAAAGATTGCTAAATCACTAGTTTTAAAAGTCAGAAGCAATAAATCTTTAGGTTTTCCCCAGATGCACACAGAGGTATTCCATGGAGATTTAGTTTTCCAACACATATAGCTAAAGGTTCATTCCCAGGAGGAAGGAAAACAAGAAGCTTTTTATACCAAGAAAGCAAAATTTGGCATAATCTGGGCTTAGTGGCCAAAGATTATCAGGTAGTAGAAATATTTACAGTGGAACCGAGGCAGATTCATAATTAGAGGACTCTCCTCTTCGGTGCTCAATTCGTGCCAGTATTATCATTTCCAACATCCCTTAATGGTGACCAAAGTAAAACATTTCAGCTGAGGGATTCACGGTGCCCTTGCAATGCTGGCTTTCGACACTGCAGGCGCTTTGCAAAGCACCCAGGGAGAGGTGGGCCAGGTCTGTAGTGCTTGGACCACTGGAGCTCAGCCACATTGAGATGCCTTCCAAATCTCCAGGCTGCTGAGCTTGGTTCTCAACTCCAGGCTGATGTGATTCTGCAGTGGAGCAGTTTCGCAATTTAGATTAAGGTGAATCTCTGACCTGGAACCTTTTGACAAAAGAGCCTTGGAACAAGATTGGCAAAAGTTCCCTCTCTGTCAACAGGTGGGGTAAGGGGAAGACAGGAGATAAATCCAGGAATGGATAGCCAGGTGTACGCATCTGCACGGTTGACAGTAGGTGCCAAATTTTCCATGTGGTCACATTTGGGGCGGGGGGCACATTCAAGATAAAATACTTTCACAGGAAGTGATCATATGGAACCTTTATCCATGGAAAATTCTCTTCTTATTTAACTAAAATCCTACATATCCTTAATTATCAGAGTTAAGCATTCATTCTAGGGTGAAAATAATCTTCCTTAAAACAAATACAGCCTGTTACTGCCCAGATGTGCCTATGAGCTAAAATCCTAACTCTTCAGGATGATAAGCAAGTCCTCTATGGTCTGGCCCCTACCTACTTCTCTAGGTGCCTTTACTTCCACAGCTGCCAGGATGCTAAATCTCTCTGTGAGTCCTCAAATTTTTTGCCATGCTCCTTCACACCTCTCAGCCCTCACTGAGCCTCCATGAGGCTTGGAGTGTTCTGTCTTTGCAGCAGTTCTGACAAATGCTTACTCACCTTTTACAGCTCAGCGAAGATCACCTCCCAGGAAAGACTGACCACTCCTTTCTTTGTGCCCCCAACAGACCCTGTACCACTCCTGCCTGCTACAGCCCTTTACTACACTGTTTCTTAAGAGCTTTATGGAAGAGTATTTCAAATTCAAGACACTGCACATTTTAAGCGTACAATTTCATAAGTTTTAACCTACAGCTATGAAGCCATCACCTCAATCAAGATAATGAACATAGCCCACTAGCTCCAAAAGTTTTTCATGCCCTTTTGCCATCTCTCCCTGTCACCGACTCCCTGCCTTTCTCCATCCCAAGACAACACTGTTTTGCTTCTGGATACTAAATTTATTAGCATTTTTAATAGTTTTAAATATATGGAACTATACAGTATGTATTCTTTTGGTGGGGATGGAGGGGGAATTGTTTCTTTCACTCAGCCTAATTACACTGAGCTTCGTCCATGCTGTTGCATGAATCAACACTTCATTACCTTTTATTCCTGAGTCGTTTCAGCACGGGCTGAGCTATGCTATTGTACAATGAGTTTGCCCTTTCACCTGTGGATGAGCATTTGAATTGTTTCAACTTTTTGGCTATTACTAAGTCCACTACTATGAACATTCACATGTAATTCTTTGAACAGACACATGTTTTTATTTGTTTCCTCTTGGGTAAATATGTAGAAGTGGGAATGGATGAATCATGTGGAAGATGTTTCATTTTTTTTTAAGGAACTGCCAAACTATTTTCCGAAGTGGCTGTACCATTTCGCATTCCATGAACAAAGTATGAAAGTTCAATTTCCTTCATAACCTCATCGACATTTGACACAGTGAGTATCTTGATTACAGCCATTCTAATACGCCTATTGTGTTATTTCATTGGAGTTTTAATTTGCATTTCCCTAATGAGTCACGATGTTGAGCATCTTTTCTTGTTTATTTCTTCTTCAATGAAATATCTGTTCATATCACATACCTGTTATTTTAGTGGGTCGCTTGTTTTCTTATTAAGTTTTGAGAATAATTTATATATTCTGGATGCAAGTCCATTATCATATGCATTTGGAAATATTTTCTCCCAATCTGTGGCCTATCTTTGCATTTTCTTTTTCTCTTTTTAAAATTTATTTATTTTATTTATTTATTTTTGGCTGCGTTGGGTCTTTGTTGCTGCGCACGGGCTTTCTCTAGTCGCGGTGAGCGGGGGCTACTCTTTGTTGCGGTGCACAGGCTTCCCTTTGCAGTGGCTTCTCTTGTCGCAGAGCACAGGCTCTAGGCGCGAGGGCTTCAGTAGCTGTGGTGCATGGACTCAGTAGTTGTGGCACTCGGGCTGTAGACCACAGGCTCAGTAGTTGTGGTTCACGGGCTTATTTGCTCCATGGCACATGGGATCTTCCTGGACCAGGGCTCGAACCCGTGTCCTCTGCATTGGCAGGCAGATTCTCAACCACTGTGCCACCAGGGAAGCCCCTATCTTTGCATTTTCTTAACAGTATCATTTGAAGAGCAGGAATTTTTAATTTTAGATGAAGTCTAATTTATCAATTTGTTCTTTTATGGATTGTGGTTTCTGTATCATATCTAAGAAATCTCTTCCAACCCAATGTCACAAAGATTTTTTTCCTACGTTTTCTTCTACAAGATTTATTGTTTTACGTTCTCCTTATACGTTATAATCTATTTTGTGTTCATTTTAATATATACTATAAGGCATGGTTCAATGTTCATTTTTTTTGCTTATGGATATCCAATTGTTCCAGAGTCATTTCTTAAAGGAACAGTCTTAGGCCACTGAATTGCCTTTGCACCTTTGTCTAAAACCGGCTGTATATATATGTGTGTGGATCTATTTCTGACTCTCTGCTCTTCCACAGTAATCTATTTGTCTGCTGTGACACCAGCACCACACTCTAGGTTACTGAGCTTTATAAGTCATGAAATCAGGTAGTTTTAGCCTTGCAACTTAGCTCTTCTCTTCCAAAGTTGTTTTGGCTACCTAGTCTAGGATCTTTGCGTATCTATGTGACTTCTTAGATTCACCATTGCAATTTCAAAAACTGCTAGCATTTTGATTGTGGTTGCACTGAATCTATAGATCAGTTTGGGGAAAACAGACATCATAACACTATTGAGACTTCTGACCATGTACGCAATACATCTCTCAATCCATTTAGCTCTTCTTTAGTTTTTCTCAGTAATATTTTATGGTATTTCAGTGTATAGGTTTTGCACATCTTTTGTCAGATTTATCCCTAAGTATTTCTATCTTTGATGCTACTGTAAATGGCATTTTTTATTTCAATTTCTGATTGTTCACTGTTAGTATACCATAAAACTGATTTATTTTTGAATTTTTTAATTTTTTTTAATTTTTTTTATATACCAGGTTATTAGTTATCCATTTTATACATATTAGTGTATATATGTCAATCCCAACCTCCCAATTCATCACACCACCACCCCCCTGCCCGCCACTTTCTCCCTTGGTGTCCATGCGTTTGTTCTCTACATCTGTGTCTCAATTTCTGCCCTGCAAACTGATTCATCTGTAACGTTTTTCTAGGTTCCATATATATGCGTTAATATACAATATTTGTTTTTCTCTTTCTGCCTTACTTCACTCTGTATGACAGTATCTAGGTTCATCCACATTTCTACAAATAACCCAATTTCATTCCTTTTTATGGCTGAGTAATATTCCATTGTATATATGTACCACAACTTCATTATCCATTCATCTGTCGATGGGCATTTACGTTGCTTCTACGACCTGGCTATTGTAAATAGTGGTGCAGTGAACACTGGGGTGCATGTGTCTTTTTGAATTATGGTTTTCTCTGGGTATATGCCCAGTAGTGGGATTTCTGGGTCATATGGTAATTCTATTTTTAGTTTTTTAAAGAACCGATACCTCACTGTAGTTTTGATTTGCATTTCTCTAATAATTAGTGATGGTGAGCAGCTTTTCATGTGCTTCTTGGCCATCTGTATGTCTTCTTTGGAGAAACGTCTATTTACGTCTTCGGCCCATTTTTGGAGTGGGTTGTTTGTCTTTTAAATATTGAGCTGCATGAGCTGTTTATATATTTTGGAGATTAATCCCTTGTCCGTTGATTCGTTTGCAAATATTTTCTCCCATTCTGAGGGTAGTCTTTTTGTCTTGTTTATGGTTTCCTTTGTTGTGAGAAAGGTTTTAAGTTTCATTAGACCCCATTTGTTTATTTTTGTTTTTATTTCCATTACTCTAGGAGGTGGATCAAAAAAGATCTTGCTGTGATTTATGTCTGAGTGTTCTTCCTATGTTTTCCTCTAAGAGTTTTATAGTGTCCAGTCTTACATTTAGATCTCCAATCCATTTTGAGTTTATTTTTGTGTATGGTGTTAGGGAGTGTTCTAATTTCACTCTTTTACATGTAGCTGTACAGTTTCCCCAGCAACACTTATTGAAGAGACTGTCTTTTCTCCATCGTATATGCTTGCCTTCTTTACCATAGATTAGTTGACCATAGGTGCATGGGTTTATCTCTGGACTTTCTATCCTGTTCCATTGATCTATATTTCTATTTTTGTGCCAGTACCATACTGTCTTGATTACTGTAGCTTTGTAGTATAGTCTGAAGTCAGGAAGTCTGATTCCTCCAGCTCCGTTTTT